>NC_057809.1:294884997-294951103 GCF_018294505.1 Triticum aestivum
CCGGTCGTGCGGCGAAGTGGGCGCGGCGGCTCGCCCTGTCAGTGGGCGACACGTGGCGCGGTGGGGGCGTCAGACATGTCCGGCCGGCGAGATTTTGTCCGGCCGCGTGAGGAGAGGGAGAGGGTTAGGGTTTGATCCGGAATTTTCGGGGAGGACCTATATATAGGCATAGAGGGAGCTAGGAGAGTCCAATGAGGTGCGGTTTTCGGCCACGCGATCGTGATCGAACGATCTAGATGATGGAGAAGACTTAGGTGGGTTTTGCGCCAAATTGGAGGGGTGTTGGGCTGCAACACACACGAGGCCTTTTCGGTCCCTCGGTTAACCGTTGGAGTATCAAACGAAGTCCAAATGATACGAAACTTGACAGGCGGTCTACCGGTAGTAAACCAAGGCCGCATGGCAAGTCTCGGTCCAATCCGGAAATGTTTAATCCCCACACACGAAAGAAAGATAGAATTGACCACTGGAGGAGAATGAAGCGCCGGAATGCAAAACGGACAACGGGGAAAATGCTTGAATGCATGAGACAAACACGTATGCAAATGCAATGCACATGATGACATGATATGAGATGCATGACAACAATAACAACACACGGAGACAAAAACCCGAACCCGATAAAATAAATTAACTTAACGCCAGAAACGGCAAGAGTTGGAGTACAAATTGGGAAAGTTACATCCGGGGTGTTACAGCGGTGCAGTACTGCAGGTCGGCGTCTTGGACGACTTGGCACAGCCGACTGCTGCACGCGTCCATTGGCGCCATTGGTGCTTGTGGCTTCTGGTCACTTGGTATTGGCCTTGGATTGGAGTGGGTAGTGTTGCGCAGAGACTAGGAGTAGATGGATTGGAGTGGTGGGGTGCCTTTTATGAGAGTCCAAACTGCGTTGCATTCACATCATGCTGGCTCCATTCTGCTTCTCCAATTACTTACTCCTACGTCTGTATGCTAATTGAGTACGAGCGCATCATTGACCGTTCAACGTTTTGGGAACCGCTACCCTTTGCATCGTTGGCCTTCAAGCCGTATCAACGTAAATGCGTGTCAAAAAGAGACTAGTCAGTAGTAGTATACTCAATATTGTGCACCGCGACCAAGGCAAAGAGGAAAATGAGAGAACTACGTATTTATTTACGGCGTAGATTCACTCATTTTGCTCCATATGTACTCATTTAGGGTGTAGTCACATGTTGAAATGTCTAGAAAGGCAAATACTCCTTTCCGGTTTACAGGGCTATACTAGCAAGTACTACAATAGTGGGCTCACATACCAATTTTGTCTCATGCAAGAGCCTAGCTATATGCATGCTCCAAGGCTCCGCACCATGCCCCACCCCTACACAAGACCGCCACGCAAGCGTTCGCAACTGCCATGTTCGGGTTGCGCTTGGCTCTTCTCCTCTTTGAGAAGACGAACAATGATGTTACTACTTCTACAGTATCGAATCAACTGCCGCATGTCCGTCCACCGCGTGCGGGAGGAGTAGTAAGCAAAAGCCTGTCCTCGTCTACGAGCCACCGCGCGCATGGGCGAGCGAGAAGGTGTGTAGTAGTAAAATCAAGCTTCTCCTCATTGTACTGGTTGACGCGACACATCATAGCACTGGCCCCACATGCTTGCCTCTAAATTTGGCTAAAAGACCCGCAGTGTATAATATATTTGCTCCAACCTCTAACATTTACCCCACTACAAAGTGGCCCAAGGGAGGGACGCATCTTCATTGACTTACTGCTCCTGCCTTTGGGTTTATGACAGGTGGCCCAATAGGTGGCTGGCCCACCTGTCATACAACCAAAGGCAGGTGCAATTAAGGCACCGGAGCTCAGTCCGCGAGGGAGAGGGCGTTGTAATCAAAGTTCTTGTTGTTGTATGTGTTGACGCGACACATCAAAGTAGTGCACTCGATATATTTAAATAATTTGCGTTTATCAATGCATTAATTACAATGCATGCATGCATGCCGTGACTTTCCTTTTGATACTTGCATGTGTTAATTTGATGCACCTTCAAGTAGTATGAATATGTGATGGTAAAGCTTTGTAATGCCCCGACCCTAAAGCGAGAGATGGTTGTGCATGAGGAGGGCGACATCATGCCGACGGAATAGGACCCGGCGATGGAGCTCTCTATGGTCTCATGGACCTCACCTTGCTCCACTGCCCCTTGTGCCTCCGCCCTTGAAGCATCTAGTGTATGAGGTTCGAATACACCTCATATGTTCGGCTGATCGAGCAAGGTGCAGGTTTCTTGATTGATGTGTTGTTCGATTGATTTGTGCAGTGCAAGGAAGGGCACCTGGCCTGCACGGACTGCCCCGGCGAGTGCCCCGGGAACCAGCGGCAGTGCCAGAAGTGCGAGCACGGCGGTGGCTTCGACGTGCGTAACACGGCGGTGAATGTCGTCCTCTCTTTGGTGAGGGTGGAGTGCCCGCATGAAGGTTGTGGGCTCTACGTACTTACCACAAGCTCGCCAATGACCAGAGCGTGTGTCCGCTCACGACCTACAAATGCCTCATGCCCGTCTGCGGCTATGAAGGCCCGCCATCGGCGCTCTCCCACCACATCAGCATCATGCATCCCATGCCTGTGCACAGGATCCAGTACGGAAAGGTGCTCCAGCTGCAAGTGCCACTGTCGGAGCCACAGCTCTTGCTGTCCATGGAGGAGGACGACCACGCGTTTTTCTTGGTCGGCGGCATGTTCGACATCGGCGTGCCTATCACCGTGTCGGTCTTCTGCGTCAGAGCGGGGGCGTCCCCACCACCGCACAACATGGCCAAGCTGCGGGCGAATGGCCCGCCGGGGGAGCCCAAAGGCAGGACCGACGCCGTCAAGGTGGAAATGGAGGTGACAAGCAGCAAGGATCCCGGCGACGTCACCGTGCAGAAGCTGACTTTCTTCATAGTTCCGCCCAAGCTGCTGGCCGGTGTCCCTCCACATTCAGATTGACAAGCTCACCTCCTAAATGATTCTATAGTGCCTTCTGTTTATCTTACTAATATGCTAATATAGGGGTTAGCTCGGTCTACTTTAGCTTAAGACATGGTAGGTTTTCGTGGCAATGCAGCAATTACTTCCACATTAAATCAACAGTTAAAGTAATTTCCAACAGTCGAACGGATATTTTGTGTTTGTTGGATATAAACATCCTTTGGGTAAGAAGTGCTATAATAGCTTACATGCTTGTTTGTTCAGGAAGTGTTGCATACTTGTGCGAGTTGACGCGACACATCATAGTACTACTACTAGTAGTACTCCCTCCGATCCTAACTTCTCTACCCATAAGTTGAGGCACAGATACCAAGGAGGGCTTGGTTGTGTCTATACTTGGACAACTCACCCGACTGCGCACCAGGCAGACAAAGCTCGTCTCGTGTTGGTGCCGTGTGCGGCCCGCACATTAACCAAAACCTCATGCCTCCAGCTTAGCCTCCATGTTTTAAACTTCTCAATCTCAAGGCCAAGGAGCAACAGGAAACCTATGATAGAGCCAATCGGATGAGAACACTACAATTCATAGCTACAGATGCGTGTGTGAGAGAGGACGAGTGCGTGCATGCACCTCTTCTCTTCCTGTATAATGTACTAAACTCAAAGTACAAGTGTATGTTGGTGGCATCGACCTAGGGAGCTAGAGATGGTGCATGCAAGAAGTCCCGAGAGATAGGTGTGTGCATGGGAAAGAGGGAGAGAGATGATATGTGCCGATCTAATGCATGTGACAAAAGACTATTCTATAACTCGCCACGAGGCTATTCCTGTCGAATGCCCCAATAACCGTAAGATATGTATCCGACGGTGCCAGTTATTGCACGTACACAGCAGTAGAAAAAGAAGTACCATGGCATATGCTACACCACGGCCGAGAACACGTGCCCACGTTACGCCATCTGGGAATAGTGCCGCACTTCGAAACTAGAACCATCAATAAATTTTGAGCTTGCGTCTCGTCACATTCCAAATTACTACCAGGCTATATTTAATTGCAAACATGTTCACACCGATCACAACCTAAACGGTTTCCCACGTAGGAGCGTATTAGTACTCGGTTATACTACTATGCCAAGATGAATGCACATTCCTCCTCAACTCCTCATCCACAAAAACAAACAAGTCATTCAGCATCATTCCCTTGCGTCTGCCATGGCCGGCGTGAGTTCTGGGTCGAGAGATTACCACCAGGGAGAGGCGAGCGTGGAAGCAGAAGCACGAGAGATCTCCCTCCTAACCGCGAAAGCAGGCGACATGTCCCGCCACATGGAAGTAGCAGCACAGAGGTTCTGCCGCACCGCCAAAGCAGCACGGAGGTCCCGCCATGTCGTCGATGCGGCAGACTGGTCCGGCCGCGTCGCGGAAGCAGCAGAGATGTCCCGCTGCGCCATGAATGCAGCAGAGATGTCCCGCCGCGCCGCGGCAGCCTGGGAAAATGTCTCGCGGGCAGGTGACGACTCTTACAAGCACATGCATGTGATCGTCCATAGCCATAAGGATCAGATCTCCGGCTGGGCAAGGTTGCAGGACGACATGAAAGCCTCGTTTGAACAAGCTACCAACATCATCTGGCAACTAAGGGAGGGCAATGAGAGGCTCCAGGCCGAGCGTGACCTGCTGAGGGAGAAGATCGTTGAAAGTGCAGAGCAGCGGGAGGAGACCAGTGTCTTGTTCAAGAGGACCGGTGTCATCATCAAGAAACTTATGGACGAGAATGACATGCTCCGCATCGAGCGCCAAAGGCTAGTGGAGGAATCCGTGGATGCTGCAAGCAGCGTCTTGAGGACACGACAGAGCTCATCGCCGCTCGCCACGAAGACCATTTCCTGCGGCCTGCAGCAACGCATCAAGAAAGTAGAGATCAGCGAGCCAGATCGTTGTCTTCCTTCTTATTTTGCCCTTGTGTATTTCGGGCGTAGCCGCATGTGGCTCTTTTAATTATCTTCCTAATTATCCATTGTCGTCGTCCTTATATATTCATCAGTCTTGCTATAAGTTGCAGTAGATGCTATATAGGTCCGTCAGATCTTACATCAAGATTTGTGCAAGATTTTCATTTTAGATTTTCTTTTTTCTCTCTTAAATCTCCGTCGAGTGAGACATAGCCATGCCATTAAACAGGGGCTCGGACGCCATTAATGAAGACCTTGGGAGAGAGGTGGGCGGCAGATGGAGGTCAAAGGGCTCTCCTCCCGATAAGCACGCGCAGGGGTCTGATCACACGCCTCCCGTATTTAAATAGCTACCCTGCACGGTGACTCCTAGCTAATAAAAAAAGGGACACGTGGCGGCACGTAGATGGTAAGTAGAACGCCCACGGTTTCAATAATACTTGTATTTCCAATTGTAACGTGACATCACTTATTCCAAAATGACTTTGTTGATTGTTAATGTGTGCGCCTTCGCAAATCGGACAGCAAAGTTACCACAGCATGTTGGTGCCATGTTATGACACCAAGCCAAGTTTCATGATTTTCATGCGTGTTTTGGATTTACAGGAATTAAAAGACCAAGTTTCTCAATGTTTCCGGCCGAGCCACGACGCCCAGATATTTGAATTTCATTCCCATTTCTTGCATGGGACCTAGAAATTTACCCGAGGACGCACATGTGATTTTTCAACCAACTTTGGTGCACTGGAGCATGTGCTTGTAGTTCAAATTTGAATTATGCACATTAAGTGACCAGAAACTCAATTAATGTATAAAAAAGTCCAAATGAACCTAGAATAATTCCAAAATTTAACACGACACTCATATAGTTCTATGTTGCCTCTGTAAAGAAAATCAAGGGGGTAGCGTATATCGTTTCGCACACAAAGGTGACATGTTCCCCCTCAGAACCACGAGCCTTCTTGAGAGAAGCTCCGGTTTGCAAGAAGCTTATACCAAAATTTGTTCCAATTCGGTCAATTTTGTTACCACAACATGTTAGTACCATGACATGACACCATGCCAAGTTTCATGATTTTCAGGCGTGTTTTGGATTTACAAGAATTTTAAAACCAAGTTTCTCAATGTTCTCGGCCGAGCCACGACCCCCAGATGTTTGAATTTTATTCCCATTTATTGCATGGGACCTAGAAATTACCCAGGGACACACACATGTGATTTTCAACCAACTTTGGTGCACTGGAGCATGTGCTTGTAGTTCAAATTCGAATTATGCACAATAAATGACCAGAAACTCAATTAATGTATAAAAAGGCCAAATGAAACCGGAATAATTCTAAAATTTAACAGGACATTGATATAGTTATATGTTGCTTCTGTAAAGAAAATCAAGGGGGTAGCGTACATTGTTTCGCACACAAAGGTGACACGTTCCCTCTCAAAACCACGAGCCTTCTTGAGAGAAGCTCTAGTTTGCAAGAAGCTTATACCAAAACTTGTTCCTATTTGGCCAAAAAATTTACCACAACATGGTAGTACCATGACATGACACCATGCCAAGTTTCATGATTTTCAGGCATGTTTTGGATTTACAAGAATTTTTTAACCAAGTTTCTCAATGTTCTCGGCCGAGCCACGATGCCCAGATGTTTGAATTTCATTCCCATTTCTCGCTTGGCACCTAGAAATTCACCTAAGGACACACATGTGATTTTTCAACTAACTTTAGTGAACTGGAGCATGTGCTTGTAGTTCAAATTTTTATTATACACATTAAATGACCAGAAACACAATTAATGTATAAAAAAGGCCAAACAAACCCGAAATAATTCGAAAATTTAACAGGGCACTCATGTAGTTCTATGTTGCCTCTGTAAAGAAACTCAAGGGGGGCAGCATATATCGTTTCGCACTCAAAGGTGACACGTTCTCTCTCAGAACCATGAGCCTTC
The DNA here is from genome assembly GCF_018294505.1 of Triticum aestivum. Classification (NCBI taxonomy): domain Eukaryota; kingdom Viridiplantae; phylum Streptophyta; class Magnoliopsida; order Poales; family Poaceae; genus Triticum; species Triticum aestivum. The sequence continues at coordinate 294,891,839 of NC_057809.1, forward strand.
TTGAGAGAAGCTCTGGTTTGCAAGAAGCTTATACCAAAACTTGTTCCAATTCGGCCCAATTTTTTACCACAGCATGTTAGTGCCATGACATGACACCATGCCAAGTTTCATGATTTCCAGGCGAGCTTTGGATTTATAAGAATTTAAAAACCAAGTTTCTCGATGTTCTCCGCTGAGTCACGATGCCCAGATGTTTGAATTCCATTCCCATTTCTTGCATGGGACCTAGAAATTCACCCAAGGACACACATGTGATTTTTCAACAAACTTTTGTGCACTGGAGCATGTGCTTGCAGTTCAAATTTGAATTATGCACAATAAATGTCCAGAAACTCAATTAATGTATAAAAAAGGCCAAACGAGCCCTGATAATTCCAAAATTTAACAGGGCACTCATATAGTTCTATGTTGCCTCTGCAAAGAAAATCAGGGGGAGGCAACGTATATTGTTTCGCACACAAAGGTGACACGTTCCCTCTGAAATGGTAGACACGCGAGACTCAAAATCTCGTGCTGAAGAGCATGGAGGTTCGAGTCCTCTTCAAGGCATAATATGGAGAATGCTCATTCAATGAGCATTCACCGGTTTTGCAAGAAGCTTATACCAAAACTTGTCCCAATTCAGCCGAACATTATACATATAAAAACAGGGTTTAGATTATCCCGAACATCTCGCTACCTAGACCAGTGTACTCTAATTTGAATTCAACATAAATGGATACAAATATTTGAATTGGAGATCGTATGGTACATGTAGTTCATAGTGAAATATGATTACTGCAATATGCATGTTTTTTTATCAAGATAATATTTAAATGATGGTATAACTTGACAACAATCGTATTCAAAGAAGGAAAATTGATTCAAATTTAGTCCATATGGTAGACGACAATATATATGTTCATAGGGTGGAGTAAAATGTTCATATATGATGGAAGATCAAAATGTAGGACTACATCCATTATAAACCGGAAGGTCACCTCACGATATATTCGAATTCAACATAACGTGGTTTCAAAAATTGAAATTTGAGATCTTGGCATTTGTAATCATATAAAAAGGGACATGACTCTTTCTTGTGGTGGGAATTGATTTGTTTTTTTGTTGTTGTTGAGGGAAGTGAGAATTGATTTGGTACTGTACAGGGTAATCTTGTTCTCCCGAATTTTTTTACATTTTTCTTGTAGTTTTTTCAATGGCATTTATAGCAATATAGTAAAAGGGGACATGACTCTCGTGTGTCTTGTATGAATTATTTTTTGTACACGTTAAGTTTGTTCTGTCGAACATGGAATCCGCGCCTTGTTATCCCGAAATATTCAAGCTTGAGTATATTTTGTCTCATCTGCTGTGAAACTCCCGCCTCTTCAACCCGCGCCGCACCCTTATTATCTCGAAATTTTGACGCGCGCGAAAACTCCCTCCTCATCCGAAATCAGTCCCGCAGCCCAAACACACGAAATCCCCCTTCTACCCCTCAGCCGGAAATGTCGGCTCGACGTAGCGTGGTCAAAACTGGTGGGGTACGATGATAACTTACCATACATTTCAGACAAGCATGTCCCTAAGCCATGGCTCCCCCTACCTTCCCCTTCGCCCCCCCATTCGTACTCCAAGGCCGCCAAAACCCACGAAACCCCACACTCCTTCATCGGCCTCCCGACCGCTGCCCAGCCGGAGACTCTTCCCTGACGAGGACGTCCACAACAATAGCTCGCCGTCCCTCATCCACCGCACCGGATGAGGATCCGTCGTAGATCTCATTGTCTCGCTGGATTAGCTGCCCTATCCTCCATCTCCAAGGAGCTACCCTGACGTTCGCCTCATCTATCGCGTCACCTCCATCCCCATAGCGCCATCTTGACCCTCCCCACCAGAACTGCAGCACCCTCACCAATTCCTTCGATGAAGCCGAGGCCTACTAAGCGCTACCAAGGAGGTTCTACACTCACCGCTGCAGTTTATCTTATATTCAATCTCACGGGGCTGCCAGTGCTCGATACCGAGCAGCCATGGCAGGTCTCCATCGATGGCGCCATCGCCGGCCACTTCATCCATGGTGTCTCTCCCCCATTTCGTTGCTTCCTCGGCGGCGACTTCCACACCAGCACTAGCTACAGTTGCTCCGGTTCTCGCTCGTGCTGCTGCTGCTCTGGCTCTTGCTCACGCTAGGACTCTGTTCTTGCTGTCGGTTGCGCTGCTGCACTGCTCTTGATTTCATTCGTGCTGCTGCTCTGCTATTGCTGTCGGTCGTGCTGCTGCTCCGCTCTTGCTCTTTTTTGTGCTGCTGTTCTGATCTTGCTCTCACTTGCGCTGCTGCTGCTGCACGTCCTTTGGTAGCTACAGGAGTTGTTGCTTTAGCACTCGCGCACGGTGCTGCTACACGACTTGCTCTTTGCTAGTGCGTTCCCTGCTCGAGTGGCTGCTAATTTAGATCACTACTTCTCTCCTACTAGTGCTCGAATGCCCTAAACATCTATTGCAATGCTCTTCTACTACCTCAATCAGTTTCAACAGTAAAATTCAGTTTCGACTGTAAACTTTAGTTTCAACTGTTAAGTTCAGAGTGAACAGTATTTACAGCATCTGTCGGAGTGGCCGTGGTGCGGCTGATGCATTTTACATCTAGCACTTTTTGGTGATGTATTTTACATCATCTATTGGAGATGATATTAGAATCCCACTTCAGATTAACGTTGTCTATCTTGTCCTACTTCAGCCTCGCCGCCGTACACCTCATCGGAGCTGGTCCAACGATGGAACCGTCCATCACAGTGGTGCAGTACCCTCGGCACCATTTCCAGAGGCCTCATATCTTCTTCCCCGCCTCCGACAGTCACACCAGCATCACCCTCCTCCACATCCAACCCAATGATGTTGAGGTCGACAAGGCTATGCCAAAGTGGTTGTACACTCGTCGCATCACTTTGTTACTCTGCATTCATGTCGATCCCTCAGGAATCCTTTCCTATGGAACTACTATTGTACTACTATTCGTGCATTTGGTTAGAAGGAGTGGAGCAAAGCAAAACTGGAGGATTTTTTCCTTTGGTGTTTCTTTCAAAGACAAAATGTAGGAATTTTAATATCCACTTGGACGTCCTTTTCAAATTAATATGCATGAAGAACATGACTAATTGCATTACTGGCATAATAAGATTCTTATTTTTTCATTGTCATGTGGTTTGACATTAATTTGACCGTGTTTCTCCATTCCTGTGTTCTTCCAATTCATGTGAACCAAACACCCAAGTTGACAGAAATCCTATGTTTCCAAATGCTCTATTTTGCACGTGCATTATCATATTCCTGTGTTTTTCCTGTCCCTGCGTTTATAGAATCCTCCAATTCTAAGGAGCCCTTATAGATTTACTTTCCTTTCAGATAGGCGTCAAAGAAAACTCCGTGTGTTATGTCCTGCTCTTGCCGTGCCGTCATCCACCCCACCTGAGGTGCACCATAGACAGAAGCGTTAACTACAATAGAGATTCCCCCTGCTGACTTTCTTTCGCCGCCTCAGATTATCTTCCCCTTTGCCGGCAACCACGCCAACTGCATTACCATCATCGAATGAGCAGATGAACCCGAGGACTACACAGTTCCGGAGGAGAGGTCGCACTCTTTTGTGTTTGCTGACATTATACATCGGTTATTATTACCTGCTACTTTATCATTCAAACTTGAGTTTTAAAATGCCCGTAGGGCACATATTGAGGCAGCAATGAATAGTATATGTCTACTATCTGGTTCATCTAGGGTCTGCTATGTGGTTCATGTTGGGTGGGCAACAAACAGTAGATGATCCATTGTCTATCATTTTAAACTAAAGCTATAATCTACCTGGTATCATTAGTGTTGTATCTATCCACTCGTTTGCTACCATCAGTCTTGATTGATAGAGGCAAAGGTGTCCCGTCTTTCGATGAGATGATGGATATCGCTTTGGTGGAAGTCGACTTTCACGATCCGACTACGAACGTGCGAGGACGTCGCGCCTTAGCAATCGCTAAACCAACTCCGAGAGGTTATTGACCACGCCGGAGCACGATCAACCTGACCACGAGGGTCTGTTTCCTGCGAGCAAACGAAGAACAAGCAAGAAACTAAGATTGCAATCTGGATATTGCGAATATAAGATGAAAGCTTTATTGATCAAGGTGGGGTTCTGTGACGCCTTTGTCTGGTCGTTGAACACAAACGAAGTACGCGAAGTTGCAGCTATGGAGAACTTTTAATCTAAACAAAACCCAAAGTCTAAACGATGCCCTAAGGGCTGTATATATGGAGGAAGAGGGGGGGGGGGAATTTCGTGGCCCTTGGTGGAGGGGTCCGAAATCAACCCTATCTCTTGTTTCCCCACACATACGGACTCTAAAAATAGCCTATACTTATGTATTTCGAAATTACATGGGCCTGGCCCAATAATAAGGTGACGCAGCACCTAAAATAGCCTCGGGACGAAATTTATGAAGTGGCGTCTTGTATATTTCGTCCAAGGCTTCATGCACCCATTATGGTGGCTTCAAAGTCCTGAAATCATCACTTGTAACTCCGTTCTTGTTTCCCTTGCGCATGCCATCATCTCCATGCTTGTTCTTGCTCCAATGTTCATCCTTCTCCAAGCTAGGCCCTTCATTTGTAAGAAAAACAAATGTATCCAATTTAGGCAGCATCATATTCTCATGAACAATAGAATCATTACCAAGAAACGAAAGTACCTGGTAATTTAGTTGGCGTGCACGAGCTCTAGTAATTGGTCCAGTATGTATAGCAGCAGGGGCTGTGGGTGTAACAATTGTATTGATGTCCTCATCATCCTCCCCTTCTTGAAATGAAGTCGTCCTCGACGGAAGTTCATCTTCCTCACCCAAATAAGGCTTCAAATCTGCAATGTTAAAAGTGGGACTAACCCCAAAATCTGCAGGCAGCTCAAGTTTATATGCATTATCATTTATTTTCTCTAACACCTTAAAGGGACCATCAGCACGTGGCATTAACTTTGATTTGCGCAAATCAGGAAATCTATCCTTACGCAAATGTAACCGAACAAGATCTCCAGGTGCAAACACAACATGTTTTCTACCCTTATCTCCAGCAAGTTTATATTTAGCATTCATGCGCTCAATGTTTTCCTTAGTTAACTCATGCATTTTTAAAATCAATTCAGCACGTTGTTTAGCATCAAAATTAACCTTCTCCGAAGATGGAAGAGGCAACAAATCAATAGGTGCACGAGGTAGGAAACCATACACAACTTCAAAAGGGCACATCTTAGTAGTAGAATGCAATGAACGATTATAAGCAAATTCAATATGAGGCAAGCATTCCTCCCACATTTTCTTATTATTCTTCAAAACAGCCCTAAGCATAGTAGACAACGTTCTATTGACTACTTCAGTTTGTCCATCAGTTTGGGGGTGACAAGTAGTACTAAAAAGCAGTTTAGTCCCCAACTTAGCCCATAAACATCTCCAAAAGTGGCTAAGAAATTTAGTATCACGATCTGAAACAATAGTATTTGGCACACCATGCAAGCGAATAATTTCACGAAAGAACAAATCAGCAACATTAACAGCATCATCGCTTTTATGACATGGTATAAAGTGTGTCATTTTCGAGAATCTATCCACGACAACAAATATGCTATCCCTCCCCTTCTTTGTACGAGGTAAACCTAAAACAAAGTCCATAGATATATCCTCCCAAGGAACACTAGGTACAGGCAAAGGCATATATAAACCATGAGGATTGAGGCGTGACTTAGCTTTTTGACATGTAGTGCAGCGAGCAATAAAACGCTCAACATCCCGTCTCATCTTTGGCCAAAAGAAATGTGTAGCAAGTACGTCCTCCGTCTTCTTCACGCCAAAGTGTCCCATTAATCCTCCTCCATGCGCCTCCTGCAACAACAAAAGACGAACGGAGCTAGCTGGAATGCATAGCTTGTTAGCACGAAACACAAATCCATCGTTAACAACAAACTTGTTCCACATTCTTCCTTCTTTACAATTATGCATTACATCTTTAAAATCATCATCATGCACATATTGATCTTTGATGGTCTCCAAACCAAATATTTTGAAGTCAAGTTGTGAAAGCATATTATAGCGACGAGACAAAGCATCAGCAATAACATTTTCTTTTCCCTTCTTGTGTTTAATGACATAAGGGAAAGTCTCAATGAATTCAACCCATTTAGCATGTCTACGATTCAGTTTAGCTTGACTTTTAATATGTTTCAATGATTCATGATCAGAATGTATAACAAATTCTTTGGGCCATAAATAATGTTGCCATGTTTCTAAAGTCCGAACAAGAGCATATAATTCTTTATCATAAGTAGAATAATTCAGACTAGGCCCACTCAATTTTTCAGAAAAGTATGCAACAGGTTTGCCATCTTGTAATAACACACCTCCTAATCCAATTCCACTAGCATCACATTCAAGCTCAAAAGTCTTATTAAAATCAGGAAGTTGGAGTAAAGGAGCATGTGTCAACTTATCTTTCAATACCGTGAAGGCTTCTTCCTGTGCGGTACCCCAAAGAAAAGGCACATCTTTCTTTGTAAGCTCATTGAGAGGTGCAGCAATGGTGCTGAAATCTCTCACAAAATGCCTATAGAATCCAGCGAGGCCAAGAAAACTCCTCACTTGTGTGACCGTTTTGGGTTGCGGCCAACTCTCAATAGCTTCAATCTTGTCTTTATCAACTTCTGATGAGGACATCAATACAATTGTTACACCCACAGCCCCTGCTGCTATACATACTGGACCAATTACTAGAGCTCGTGCACGCCAACTAAATTACCAGGTACTTTCGTTTCTTGGTAATGATTCTAATGTTCATGAGAATATGATGCTGCCTAAATTGGATACATTTGTTTTGCTTACAAATGAAGGGCCTAGCTTGGAGAAGGATGAACATTGGAGCAAGAACAAGCATGGAGATGATGGCATGCGCAAGGGGAACAAGAACGGAGTTACAAGTGATGATTTCAGGACTTTGAAGCCACCATAATGGGTGCATGAAGCCTTGGACGAAATATACAAGATGCCACTTCATAAATTTCGTCCCGAGGCTATTTTAGGTGCTGCGTCACCTTATTATTGGGCCAGGCCCATGTAATTTCGAAATACATAAGTATAGGCTATTTTTAGAGTCAGTATGTGTGGGGAAACAAGAGATAGGGTTGATTTCGGACCCCTCCACCAAGGGCCACGAAATTCCCCCCCTCTTCCTCCATATATACAGCCCTTAGGGCATCGTTTAGACTTTGGGTTTTGTTTAGATTAAAAGTTCGCCATAGCTGCAACTTCGCGTACTTCGTTTGTGTTCAACGACCAGACAAAGGCGTCACAGAACCCCACCTTGATCAATAAAGCTTTCATCTTATATTCGCAATATCCAGATTGCAATCTTAGTTTCTTGCTTGTTCTTCGTTTGCTCGCAGGAAACAGACCCTCGTGGTCAGGTTGATCGTGCTCCGGCGTGGTCAATAACCTCTCGGAGTTGGTTTAGCGATTGCTAAGGCGCGACGTCCTCGCACGTTCGTAGTCGGATCGTGAAAGTCGACTTCCACCAAAGCGATATCCATCATCTCATCGAAAGACGGGACACCTTTGCCTCTATCAATACCGTACCAATCCAGAGGAGACGAAGGAGATTATGCGTCAAGTACAAGAGCTTCTCGACAAAGGTTATATACGCGAATCCCTTAGTCCTTGTGCTGTTCCTATTATTCTAGTGCCGAAAAAGGATGGTACATCACGTATGTGTGTTGATTGTAGAGGCATTAATAATATTACTATTCGTTATCGTCATCCTATTCCTAGGCTAGATGATATGCTTGATGAATTGAGTGGCTCTACAATATTCTCCAAAGTTGATTTGCGTAGTGGCTACCATCAAATTCGTATGAAATTGGGAGGTGAATGGAAAACAACATTTAAAACTAAGTTTGGATTATGTGAGTGGTTAGTCATGCCTTTTGGGTTAACTAATGCACCTAGTACTTTCATGAGATTAATGAACGAAGTTTTACGTGCTTTCATTGGACGATTTGTGGTAGTTTACTTTGATGACATATTGATTTATAGCAGATCTTTGGAGGAACATTTGGAACATTTACGTGCTGTTTTTATTGCTCTACGTGATGCACGTTTGTTTGGTAACCTTGGGAAGTGCACCTTTTGCACCGACCGAGTATCTTTTCTTGGCTATGTTGTTACTCCACAGGGAATTGAAGTTGATAAAGCCAAGATTGAAGCTATTGAAAGTTGGCCGCAGCCCAAAACGGTCACACAAGTGAGGAGTTTTCTTGGCCTCGCTGGATTCTATAGGCGTTTTGTGAGAGATTTCAGCACCATTGCTGCACCTCTCAATGAGCTTACAAAGAAAGATGTGCCTTTTCTTTGGGGTACCGCACAGGAAGAAGCCTTCACGGTATTGAAAGATAAGTTGACACATGCTCCTTTACTCCAACTTCCTGATTTTAATAAGACTTTTGAGCTTGAATGTGATGCTAGTGGAATTGGATTAGGAGGTGTGTTATTACAAGATGGCAAACCTGTTGCATACTTTTCTGAAAAATTGAGTGGGCCTAGTCTGAATTATTCTACTTATGATAAAGAATTATATGCTCTTGTTCGGACTTTAGAAACATGGCAACATTATTTATGGCCCAAAGAATTTGTTATACATTCTGATCATGAATCATTGAAACATATTAAAAGTCAAGCTAAACTGAATCGTAGACATGCTAAATGGGTTGAATTCATTGAGACTTTCCCTTATGTCATTAAACACAAGAAGGGAAAAGAAAATGTTATTGCTGATGCTTTGTCTCGTCGCTATAATATGCTTTCACAACTTGACTTCAAAATATTTGGTTTGGAGACCATCAAAGATCAATATGTGCATGATGATGATTTTAAAGATGTAATGCATAATTGTAAAGAAGGAAGAATGTGGAACAAGTTTGTTGTTAACGATGGATTTGTGTTTCGTGCTAACAAGCTATGCATTCCAGCTAGCTCCGTTCGTCTTTTGTTGTTGCAGGAGGCGCATGGAGGAGGATTAATGGGACACTTTGGCGTGAAGAAGACGGAGGACGTACTTGCTACACATTTCTTTTGGCCAAAGATGAGACGGGATGTTGAGCGTTTTATTGCTCGCTGCACTACATGTCAAAAAGCTAAGTCACGCCTCAATCCTCATGGTTTATATATGCCTTTGCCTGTACCTAGTGTTCCTTGGGAGGATATATCTATGGACTTTGTTTTAGGTTTACCTCGAACAAAGAAGGGGAGGGATAGCATATTTGTTGTCGTGGATAGATTCTTGAAAATGGCACACTTTATACCATGTCATAAAAGCGATGATGCTGTTAATGTTGCTGATTTGTTCTTTCGTGAAATTATTCGCTTGCATGGTGTGCCAAATACTATTGTTTCAGATCGTGATACTAAATTTCTTAGCCACTTTTGGAGATGTTTATGGGCTAAGTTGGGGACTAAACTGCTTTTTAGTACTACTTGTCACCCCCAAACTGATGGACAAACTGAAGTAGTCAATAGAACGTTGTCTACTATGCTTAGGGCTGTTTTGAAGAATAATAAGAAAATGTGGGAGGAATGCTTGCCTCATATTGAATTTGCTTATAATCGTTCATTACATTCTACTACTAAGATGTGCCCTTTTAAAGTTGTGTATGGTTTCCTACCTCGTCCACCTATTGATTTGTTGCCTCTTCCATCTTCGGAGAAGGTTAATTTTGATGCTAAACAACGTGCTGAATTGATTTTAAAAATGCATGAGTTAACTGATGAGGACATGACTACCTTGGATATGACCAAAAATATTGCATATATGCATATTTGTCAGGTGATTTCTAGTGCAAACTATTCAATAATCTATTTATGTTATCCAGAACAAAAATACTTCACACACTTTTGTGTTTTGTCTAATTGCAGGTGTATGGGACATTTGTACAATCCACATATGAAGATAAGGAAGAAAGAGATGTTTATTTGCTGTCCAAAAATTTCTCTCACGTCACTTTTGGCCCAAGAGAAGATAGAGTCCAAGTCTCTCACGTTCTGGATTCAGATTCGGACTGCACAGACACACCTGACTCAAAACAGACACAAGTTTTTCATACGGACTCCGAATTGGGTGATTCTTTTTTTGTTGGAAACTAGATTTCGTGCACTTTCCAACCCAATTGGAATCACCTTCAAATTCGTCCGGAGCGTTGAGTTGTGGACGAAACAATCTGATGCTGCAGCAGAATCCGAGTCAAACTACAAGTCCAAAGGTGTTACATCACCTCCACTTGGGCCCATTGGCCTTGTACGACCTAGATTTAGTTTTAGGCTGCCTTGGGACGTCCTCCCACCTCCTTGGCCGCCACCCCTTGCTCCTATATAAGTAGATCCATCTAGTAGCTTTTACTTGGGATTTGTTTAGTTAAAAGTTAGCCAACGCAACTTCGTGTACTTCGTTTGTGTCCAACGACCAGACCAAGACCGCTTACGGATCCCCACCATTATCAATACCTCATATATATTTGCAATATTCAGATTGCTTTATCATATTCTTGCTCGTTCTTCGATTGCTTGCAGGAATAGACCTTCGTGGTCAGGCTGACCGTGCTTCCGGCATCATCAGTAAACATGCACTTTTCAATTTAATTTCAGAAGCAACACTAGATGGTTTATTATTAGGCTTCATTTGTTGCTCAAATTCTTTTGCCACAATCTGATTTTCACTCTTATTCTTCTCCTGTTTTGCTTTATTAGCTCTATTAATATCATCTTTCAAAATGGAATCAGGAGTCATAGGAAGCAAAGTAATATTTTTATCCTTATGAACAAGAGTATAGTGATTGTTTCTACCATGGTGTACAGAGTTTTTATCAAATTGCCATGGTCTACCAAGTAATAAGGAACATGCTTGCATAGGTACCACATCACAATCAACATAATCAGCATATGTAGAGATACTAAAATGCACACGAACAGTACGTGTTACCTTAACCTTGCCGCTGTTGTTGAACCATTGGATGTAGTAAGGATGTGGATGTGGTCTTGTGGTGAGAGAAAGCTTCTCCACCATCTCCATGCTAGCCAAGTTGTTGCAGCTCCCTCCGTCTATGATGACGCACACAGAACGTTCCTTCACAACTCCCTTGGTATGGAACAAATTGTGCCTCTGATTTTGCTCAGCTTGTGTGACCTGCACACTCAAAACACGTTGAGCAACTAAACATTCATACCTGTCAGCGTCTTCAGGAGCCATGTATTGCGTCTCATGATCAGAATCATTTCCACCATGTTCTTCACGTGTAATAAGAGCCAAAGTCTCCTCATCATAGTCACTAGCGGACTCATATCCACCATCCGCGGTAGCAATCATCACACGCGGAGATTTGCATTCTCTCGCATAATGACCTCCTCCCTTACAACGACGACAAATAATATCACTTTGTGTGCCCTGTTGATGCCATGGAAGAAGAAGAACGTTGTGCAGGCCCCGCAGGTGCGCTCTTGGCAGATAATGGTGGTTGTGCCTGTTTTCTTGTATCACGGCTGGAGGTGGTACCGGATGGAGGTGCTGGTGCAGTTGAAGTAGAAGATGCACGTGGTGTCCATGATGAAGGTCGGCCTGCAGAAAAGTTAGTTCGCCCCAATGCTTGTCGATCCTGCACTTCACGTTCAGCTTTACAAGCAAGATGGAATAAACGAGTGATATTAGTATACTCCTTATAGTCTAGAATGGTTTGAATCTCTCTATTTAATCCACCCAGAAAACGTGCAAGCATAGCTTCATTCTCCTCAACAATACCACATCTAATCATGCCAGTTTGTAATTCCTGATAATATTCTTCTACAGAATTTTTCCCTTGTCTTAAACGCTGCAATTTTTGAAGCAATTCACGTTGATAATATGGTGGAACCCAACGCGTACGCATAGCAGTTTTCAAAGCAGCCCAAGTAGTTGGAATAGAATATAATCTACAATGTTCAGACCACCATACACATGCAAAACTAGTGAAAGCACAAACGGCAGCAGCAACTCGTCTCTCCTCAGGATATTGTAAACATGTAAATCGTTGTTCAGTTTCTAACTCCCAAGTAAGATATATATCAGGAACATATCTACCCTCAAATGGTGGAATATTCAATTTCAGTTTAGGAATATGGACATCATCTCGTACCTGAGGTGGTGGTGCAGGCCTACCATTACGAATATATACCTGAGGTCGACCTGCTGGTGGTGGTACAGGTGGCTGCACGTAGTGTTGATTTTGATCAACCTCATCCTCATAGTCTCCCACATAATCATCCTCCTCCGCATCAGCAGCAGGAGCCACAGAAGTATCAACAGCAGCACCAACAGTTTGGCCAAACGCAAGAGGAACACGGCTTGCTCGGTGGAGGTCTGCTTCGCGACGTGGAGGTAGTCGTTGTTGTTGTTGTTGTTGTTGGAGAGGTGCGTTAGCTGCAGCGGGTGGTGGTGGTCGAAGACGCGCGAGCAATTCATTAAACTTGTTATCGAGCTTTGTTTCGAACGTCTTCTCAAAGCCAGTGATCTTCTCCATGGCCTCTTCAAAATTGTTCAGCACATCTTGCACCTGTTCAGTCATCATTTGCTGAAACTTATCATGAAGCTCCTTGTTCGATAAATTCTCCCAGTCAATCTCGTCGGCTTGTGATCCTGGCATGGTTAGCAGCAATAGAAACACACAAGAATATGATCCTACAGACTACGAACAAGTGGTGGTGGTGGGTGTCACAAATCCGTCAAGCAAATCTCAAATTCTTACCAGTTCTTACCCAGCAGCAGGCGGTGATCGGCAACCGTTGTAGTCAAAAACTCTCAAAGCTTGGATAGAGCGATTACCAGGGAGAGTCAAACGCACGACGTAGATGTATGTGGAGCTGGGAAGGCTTATAATATGGTAGCAAAAAGGGTCAGCAATAATCAATTCAGAGATGCAAAGTTGAATAAATGCTCAACGACGGTACTGTGCTGGTCCTAGGCTAGACTGTGCTAGAGACGCGAGCCTAGAACACTAACAAAATCACGGCGCGGCACGTAAACAAGGGAAAAGCACACTCTGGAATTTTTTTTTCGCTCTTTTTTTTTGCGCTCTTTTTTTTGCGCTGTTTTTTTTTGCGAAAAATCACTATAATGGCGAGTGTCTCAAAACTCTTCTTAGCTCAAACTGACAGGATGGGCACGAAATTTTTTTGACCAATTTTTTTTTTTTACTGCCCGGACCCAAAAACTGGAAACGGGTCAAAAAAAACTTCCTATAATGGCACCTGTCTCAAAACACTCAGAAACACCTAAAAATATGATAGCCAGAAAATTTTTCGAAAAATGCGTTTTCGAATTTTTTTTTCCGAAACCTACTCCGGCAAGGAAACACGAATCGGAATCTAGATGGATCCCGAAAACAAACCTAAAAGCAAAGAACTCGGATTGGTGGTGGATATATGGTGGTGGTATATGGCAGCGGTGGTGGTAGCGGTGGTAGTATATGGATATGGATCGGTGGTGGTATATGGACACGGATTGGTGGTGGTATATGGATACGGATTCGGTGCGGTGGTGGTAGATGGCAGGGGCGATGATGATGGTGCGGCGGCGGCGTGACAACTTATGACCAGAACTCGAAACTCTAAAAGACTAGACTCTAAGACCAGCAACTAGACACGACGATGCAACCGCAAATTCAACAAAGCAAAACCCTAAAAAGATTATGCAAAGGCTCAGATTGGTTCGGATATGATGAACTAACCCTAATTTTTTTTGTGGCTTTTTCGTGGACTGTAGGTATGAAGAACAGACTCGATCTAAACTACGAAAAACTGTAAAATCTCACCGAGCAACCTGGAAATCTAATACCACTTGATAGAGGCGAGGGTCCCGATCTTTCGATGAGATGATGGATATCGCTTTGGTGGAAGTCGACTTTGACGATCCGACTACGAACGTGCGAGGACGTCGCGCCTTAGCAATCGCTAAACCAACTCCGAGAGGTTATTGACCACGCCGGAGCACGATCAACCTGACCACGAGGGTCTGTTTCCTGCGAGCAAACGAAGAACAAGCAAGAAACTAAGATTGCAATCTGGATATTGCGAATATAAGATGAAAGCTTTATTGATCAAGGTGGGGTTCTGTGACGCCTTTGTCTGGTCGTTGAACACAAACGAAGTACGCGAAGTTGCAGCTATGGCGAACTTTTAATCTAAACAAAACCCAAAGTCTAAACGATGCCCTAAGGGCTGTATATATGGAGGAAGAGGGGGGAATTTCGTGGCCCTTGATGGAGGGGTCCGAAATCAACCCTATCTCTTGTTTCCCCACACATACGGACTCTAAAAATAGCCTATACTTATGTATTTCGAAATTACATGGGCCTGGCCCAATAATAAGGTGACACAGCACCTAAAATAGCCTCGGGACGAAATTTATGAAGTGGCATCTTGTATATTTCGTCCAAGGCTTCATGCACCCATTATGGTGGCTTCAAAGTCCTGAAATCATCACTTGTAACTCCGTTCTTGTTTCCCTTGCGCATGCCATCATCTCCAGGCTTGTTCTTGCTCCAATGTTCATCCTTCTCCAAGCTAGGCCCTTCATTTGTAAGCAAAACAAATGTATCCAATTTAGGCAGCATCATATTCTCATGAACATTAGAATCATTTCCAAGAAACGAAAGTACCTGGTAATTTAGTTGGCGTGCATGAGCTCTAGTAATTGGTCCAGTATGTATAGCAGCAGGGGCTGTGGGTGTAACAATTGTATTGATGTCCTCATCATCCTCCCCTTCTTGAAATGAAGTCGTCCTCGACGGAAGTTCATCTTCCTCACCCAAATAAGGCTTCAAATCTGCAATGTTAAAAGTGGGACTAACCCCAAAATCTGCAGGCAGCTCAAGTTTATATGCATTATCATTTATTTTCTCTAACACCTTAAAGGGACCATCAGCACGTGGCATCAGCTTTGATTTGCGCAAATCAGGAAATCTATCCTTACGCAAATGTAACCAAACAAGATCTCCAGGTGCAAACACAACATGTTTTCTACCCTTATCTCCAGCCAGTTTATATTTAGCATTCATATGCTCAATGTTTTCCTTAGTTAACTCATGCATTTTTAAAATCAATTCAGCATGTTGTTTAGCATCAAAATTAACCTTCTCCGAAGATGGAAGAGGCAACAAATCAATAGGTGCACGAGGTAGGAAACCATACACAACTTCAAAAGGGCACATCTTAGTAGTAGAATGCAATGAACGATTATAAGCAAATTCAATATGAGGCAAGCATTCCTCCCACATTTTCTTATTATTCTTCAAAACAGCCCTAAGCATAGTAGACAACGTTCTATTGACTACTTCAGTTTGTCCATCAGTTTGGGGGTGACAAGTAGTACTAAAAAGCAGTTTAGTCCCCAACTTAGCCCATAAACATCTCCAAAAGTGGCTAAGAAATTTAGTATCACGATCTGAAACAATAGTATTTTGGCACACCATGCAAGCGAATAATTTCACGAAAGAACAAATCAGCAACATTAACAGCATCATCGCTTTTATGACATGGTATAAAGTGTGCCATTTTCGAGAATCTATCCACGACAACAAATATGCTATCCCTCCCCTTCTTTGTTCGAGGTAAACCTAAAACAAAGTCCATAGATATATCCTCCCAAGGAACACTAGGTACAGGCAAAGGCATATATAAACCATCAGGATTGAGGCGTGACTTAGCTTTTTGACATGTAGTGCAGCGAGCAATAAAACGCTCAACATCCCGTCTCATCTTTGGCCAAAAGAAATGTGTAGCAAGTACGTCCTCCGTCTTCTTCACGCCGAAGTGTCCCATTAATCCTCCTCCATGCGCCTCCTGCAACAACAAAAGACGAACGGAGCTAGCTGGAATGCATAGCTTGTTAGCACGAAACACAAATCCATCGTTAACAACAAACTTGTTCCACATTCTTCCTTCTTTACAATTATGCATTACATCTTTAAAATCAGCATCATGCACATATTGATCTTTGATGGTCTCCAAACCAAATATTTTGAAGTCAAGTTGTGAAAGCATAGTATAGCGACGAGACAAAGCATCAGCAATAACATTTTCTTTTCCCTTCTTGTGTTTAATGACATAAGGGAAAGTCTCAATGAATTCAACCCATTTAGCATGTCTACGATTCAGTTTAGCTTGACTTTTAATATGTTTCAATGATTCATGATCAGAATGTATAACAAATTCTTTGGGCCATAAATAATGTTGCCATGTTTCTAAGTCCGAACAAGAGCATATAATTCTTGATCATAAGTAGAATAATTCAGACTAGGCCCACTCAATTTTTCAGAAAAGTATGCAACAGGTTTGCCATCTTGTAATAACACACCTCCTAATCCAATTCCACTAGCATCACATTCAAGCTCAAAAGTCTTATTAAAATCAGGAAGTTGGAGTAAAGGAGCATGTGTCAACTTATCTTTCAATACCGTGAAGGCTTCTTCCTGTGCGGTACCCCAAAGAAAAGGCACATCTTTCTTTGTAAGCTCATTGAGAGGTGCAGCAATGGTGCTGAAATCTCTCACAAAACGCCTATAGAATCCAGCGAGGCCAAGAAAACTCCTCACTTGTGTGACCGTTTTGGGCTGCGGCCAACTCTCAATAGCTTCAATCTTGGCTTTATCAACTTCAATTCCCTGTGGAGTAACAACATAGCCAAGAAAAGATACTCGGTCGGTGCAAAAGGTGCACTTCCCAAGGTTACCAAACAAACGTGCATCACGTAGAGCAATAAAAACAGCACGTAAATGTTCCAAATGTTCCTCCAAAGATCTGCTATAAATCAATATGTCATGAAAGTAAACTACCACAAATCGTCCAATGAAAGCACGTAAAACTTCGTTCATTAATCTCATGAAAGTACTAGGTGCATTAGTTAACCCAAAAGGCATGACTAACCACTCATATAATCCAAACTTAGTTTTAAATGCTGTTTTCCATTCATCTCCCAATTTCATACGAATTTGATGGTAGCCACTACGCAAATCAACTTTGGAGAATACTGTAGAGCCACTCAATTCATCAAGCATATCATCTAGCCTAGGAATAGGATGACGATAACGAATAGTAATATTATTAATGCCTCTACAATCAACACACATACGTGATGTACCATCCTTTTTCGGCACTAGAATAATAGGAACAGCACAAGGACTAAGGGATTCGCGTATATAACCTTTGTCGAGAAGCTCTTGTACTTGACGCATAATCTCCTTCGTCTCCTCTGGATTGGTACGGTATGGTGCACGGTTTGGCAGTGAAGCACCGGGAATTAAGTCGATCTGATGCTCAATCCCTCGAATAGGCGGTAATCCCGGTGGCACCGCAAATTCAACAAAGCAAAACCCTAAAAAGATTATGCAAAGGCTCAGATTGGTTCGGATATGATGAACTAACCCTAATTTTTTTTTGTGGCTTTTTCGTGGACTGTAGGTATGAAGAACAGACTCGATCTAAACTACAAAAAACTGTAAAATCTCACCGAGCAACCTGGAAATCTGATACCACTTGATAGAGGCAAAGGTGTCCCGTCTTTCGATGAGATGGTGGATTTCGCTTTGGTGGAAGTCGACTTTGACGATCCGACTACGAACGTGCGAGGACGTCGCGCCTTAGCAATCGCTAAACCAACTCCGAGAGGTTATTGACCACGCCGGAGCACGATCAACCTGACCACGAAGGTCTGTTTCCTGCGAGCAAACGAAGAACAAGCAAGAAACTAAGATTGCAATCTGGATATTGCGAATATAAGATGAAAGCTTTATTGATCAAGGTGGGGTTCTGTGACGCCTTTGTCTGGTCGTTGAACACAAACGAAGTACGCGAAGTTGCAGCTATGGCGAACTTTTAATCTAAACAAAACCCCCCAAGTCTAAACGATGCCCTAAGGGCTGTATATATGGAGGAAGAGGGGGGGAATTTCGTGGCCCTTGGTGGAGGGGTCCGAAATCAACCCTATCTCTTGTTTCCCCACACATACGGACTCTAAAAATAGCCTATACTTATGTATTTCGAAATTACATGGGCCTGGCCCAATAATAAGGTGACGCAGCACCTAAAATAGCCTCGGGACGAAATTTATGAAGTGGCGTCTTGTATATTTCGTCCAAGGCTTCATGCACCCATTATGGTGGCTTCAAAGTCCTGAAATCATCACTTGTAACTCCGTTCTTGTTTCCCTTGCGCATGCCATCATCTCCATGCTTGTTCTTGCTCCAATGTTCATCCTTCTCCAAGCTAGGCCCTTCATTTGTAAGCAAAACAAATGTATCCAATTTAGGCAGCATCATATTCTCATGAACAATAGAATCATTACCAAGAAACGAAAGTACCTGGTAATTTAGTTGGCGTGCACGAGCTCTAGTAATTGGTCCAGTATGTATAGCAGCAGGGGCTGTGGGTGTAACAATTGTATTGATGTCCTCATCATTGATTTTTTCATGCACCCCTTAGGCCTTACATAATCCAACTATGTTTTTTATTATGCATGTCAGTTATTGTACACAATCGTACTCAACATGTAGAGAAAAAGAGAAGACCATTGTGTGGGAATATAATGTCATGCAGACACCGCTCCATGGTGGGTGAAGTGGGCCCCCTCCCTCCATTCCAGATTCTATTCTAGAGGAAGATAACTGTTCAAATGGGGATTCAGAGGGAGTCGACCACTCCTATTTACCACCTGAGGTGTTTGCTCTAACCTGGCATGCTGATGTTGGTCATATCATGCATATGGTGCCACGCATTGCTTACACTATACATCTTATATGTCATCAACTTAGTTTAGATTTGCTTTGTGTGAATGCCACCTGTTTGGTTTCTATATCACACTCCCAGTGTTCCTAAATATTTATCTTTTTAGATATTTCAACAAGTGACTACATACGGAGCAAAATGAGTGAATCTACACTCTAAAATATGTCTATATACATATGTATGTGTTAGTCCATTTGAAATCTCTAAAAAGATAAATATTTAGGAACGGAGGGAATATATGGGAATTATGCAATGCCATCTTCTTTAGCGAGGCATCATATACGTGAATCATGCAATGCCATCCTGTTTAGCCAGTCATCGTATATGTGAATTGTATCCTGCCATTTTTTTCATAATGTATTCCATTTGTCAACAATGTTTATACATTCATCTACTCTTCATGTGCATCAGCCATTTGAGTCGGTCATGGGAAAATCTGGAGTGAAAACAAGGTCTTATGAGCAGTCAGTGCTACCTGTCGATGCAGATTTCTTGCTGGTTACAGATAGCTCCTCAGAGGAGGAATCAGAGACAGATGACAAGTTGTATCCCCCCAAGGTGCATGCTCTAACTTGGTAGGGTTATATTGCTCATATCATGCATATGGTGTCTTGCATTGCCATGCAATCTGCTTAGATTAGACATGCTTTGTGTGAATGCCTCTTCTTTGCTTTCTATATCAGATATGTGAATTACACAATGCCATGTTTTTCAGCCAGTTATCATATATGTGAATTATGCACCGCCATGTAGCCAGGCATCATATATGGTAATTATCTCATGCCATCTTTTTTCATTACATATTCCATTTGTCGACAATCTATGTATATTGAACTAGTCTTCATGTGTATCAACCATTTGAGCCGGTTATGGAAAAATCAGGAGTGAAATCAAGGTCTTCAGAGTAGGCAATGGTACCCGTTGAAGCATATATCTCGATGGTTACAGGTAACTCCTCAGAGGAGGATTCAGAGACAAATGACCAGTCCTATATCCCACCTAAGGTATATGCTCTAAGTTGCAATGTTTATATTTCTCATATCATGCATATCGTGTGTTGCATTGCTTAGTTCAGACATCATATGCACAATATTGAATTCCATCTGCTTAGTTTAGAGATCATACATGCGAGTGTCAGCTGCTTAGTATATGAATCAATTATGTCAATTATATCATGTCATCCTGTGTACTTAGACAGCATGTATGTGAATTATTTCACCCCAACCTATTTTAGAAAGACATCATATAGTTTTGTCATGTCATACTGTTTAGATACTCATCATATGTTGAATTATGCCATTATATCTTGTTAAGTTATCCATCAGATATCTGAAACTATGTCATGCTATCCTGTTTAGTTAGGCATCATATATGTGAAATTGTGTCATGCTCTCCTATTTGGTTAGACAACATATATGTGAATTACCACATCGGTCTATCATACATTGTCTGTACGTTCAATTTCTTTTCTTGTTTATCAGCCACTTGAATTGGAGGGGTGATGGAAGTATCTAAGGGAGCAAAACCCCGTTCTTCTCAAAAGATAGTGCTACCCATCAATGCAGATAGGACCATGGTTGTACTGGCCCACGAACTAGCCCCACCACACATAATCGAGACTCTCCCAGATTGCACACTTACATTGTTGGACAGAGAACCAGCTACAACCCATCTAATCCCAACCCCAGCGGATAGTAGCCCACTTCTAGTTGACAAAGCACCATGTCCAATACAGAGTACCCCCACACGAGTAGTTTGTAAAGCAACTGTAGTGTCCAAAGCTCAAAGACCACCACAGTGAACCCAAACTCCATGTTTAAAGCAGAAGAGCAACTGTTCTCAGGTCAGATTCCGTAGCTATGGTCCATACTCCTTTGTTGTTGCATCACTGTATTTACTCATACCAACTACTTTCGAATGTGAAGGATCCAACTGAAACTCCAATGGCGCAATAGGTATGTTTTAAACATATTTCCTTAACTGGATTATTGTTCTAACTTCTTGCTCTATGTTGATTTCTGTTTCAGTTGTATAAAAAATTATGTTCTCATGTGATGCACATTACAAGTGTTGACAATGATGTGTAGTTTCTCACACTTATATTCTGTCTATGATGTTGTGTCTTAAAAATATATGAGTTGACCTGTGTCTCTATCTTGATTTGGCAACATAAACTATAATGATATGGCCAAGACAGTGACCATAGTACATAGGTACATGTTTGTTTCATGTTGTTATCCTGTCCACCTTACTACTGAACCAGTTTACCAAACTGAGTTTCGTATACTACATGCTAAACCTGTGATGTGTCTGCTTGTTTCTCTTGTAGTATGCGAACGGAATATTGGAGAAGGGCACCCCACTATGCAATGGTAGAGAAAGAAATCCAGATAAGGTTCAAGATAGTGAGACAACCCTGTTGGTCTCCAAGAAAGGTGATAAAAACGATCTTTTACGCAGTGAGAAAACCCCATAGTCCTGCGTTGATGTAGTGTTCGTATTACTGGCCAGTACCGCTGGCACAAGCTCTTCGAACTCGTTGCCTGAATCACTTTGGCTTCTTCAGTCTCAGCTACAAGATGAAAGGCATCAGCCAGTTGTGTTGTGGCAAGAAGCCGAAGGACTGAGGAAGTCCATTTAGAATTTAGATGCATACTTTCTTGTGCAACAGCAAGCACTGGAGGATTTAAGCACCAAACAAGAGAAAGTTAATAAGCTTGCTAAGCATCTTGCCAGCATTATGTGTACCCAGTATATTGTTTCTTGAGCTCTTCTAAAGTGGTTTCAGTTTTGGACTTGTTTTGTTGCGGCGTTTTTTGCACTGGTCGCAAACTTTGACAACCAGTGTACGTGATATGCTGCTTCGTTTCATATATTTGCACTGGTGGCGAACTTTGATGCCCAGTGGATGTAATATGTGTAATGGTCGTGATAGCCTAGCGTAAGTTGCTTGC
Source organism: Triticum aestivum (assembly GCF_018294505.1). NCBI lineage: Eukaryota > Viridiplantae > Streptophyta > Magnoliopsida > Poales > Poaceae > Triticum > Triticum aestivum. The sequence goes on from NC_057809.1 coordinate 294,913,656, forward strand.
TTATTTATTTCTTTGTTGTCTTGTTTATTTGTTTGCTTGTAGTCAGTGCATTTCTTTTTCCGCTGTTTGCTAGTGGCCGCAATAACCTATTTTTAAAACTAGGCCACAATAACCATGGGCTACATATTTACTATAGTGACCCTAGGCCTCGTACGGGCTGTAGAAACAATGGGCCTTCTACGGGCCGTATGATCGATTGGCCAAACATGGGCCACTAACGGACAACATTATGGGCCTTAAACGGGCTAGAGTTGGAATCATCCGTTCATGGGCCGACCATAATAGTCCATCGTTAATCGGCCGTATTTGATGATGCTATGAAAACAGCCCAATGGATTAACGGGCCGACTGTAACCACGGGCTGAATTTGGCCCACAAGCAGAAAAGGCCAGTAACAGGCCTTAAGTAACCGAATGCTGGAAATGAGCCCAAGAATAAATGGGCCCTGAGAATGCCGAAAGATAACATGGGATTGAAACAGCCCAATGGAATAATGGGTTGTTAATGGGTATAAAGTGATATACTGTTCATTATGGGCCAGTTTCACCATGGGCCGTTAATGGGCCAAGAGTTACAAAGTGCCTCATATGGGCTGAAAGACGTCATGGGCCATACATGAGCCGAAAGTTACAACGGGCTGGAATCATATTGGACGGCCCAGATGACGCTAGTGGGCCTAATTCGGATAGGCCGTAATGGGCCCTGGGTTAGCGGGCTGTAAATGGGCTATGTGCGAACAAGCCGTTAACAGGCTTTCCATGGGCCGGCCCGCTATCTTTTGACCAAGTCAAACGGGCTGGCCTTTTCACAGAAATGGGCCTCTGTTGGTCCATGCCATGTGTCGACGTATCATTGGCGCATTCTGTCCAATGAGTGGATGACAACTGTCCCAACGGTGAGCCGACACATATTTCCTCCAGCCAATGATAATTTTACACGTGGAAAATCCCCATTGGTCTGGGCTGTTAACGGGTTATCGGATCCAAACCGGAACCCGTAGCTTAACGGTGACCCGTTATGGTGGATGGCACGTGTCGGTCACCCTTGACGAAAGCACTTCTATGACACGCGATTTATCATCATGAAGTGGACACTTCCGTGATGATAATTTTGGTCATGTCATGGAACACTTCTACGACAGCACATGTATGACTATCTTGATTCTGTCATAGAATCGTCATGGATGTACATGCATCAAAAAAAAACGTGACCTACTGTGACAAACACGTATCATCACAGAAGTGTATTTTTTGTAGTGAACAGCACCGGCGTGATGACACTATGCTTCTTGAGGAGAACCGTCTCCGGGCTGCAACGCGTGCTACGCGCTACCAGCAAGCCCTACGTCGCTATCACAACCACAGGGTTCACGCCCGGTGTTTTGAGGAAGACGACCTTGTCCTTAGGCGCGTTGATGTAGGGTGGAAACCCTAGGGGCCGATCTTTCACGATTGGAGGAGATCCTACGAAGAACACAAAGAACACGAGGGGAAAGAGAGGAATCACTCAAATCAACAAGAAACAATCACACATGTGCCAGATCCAAGTACCCATAGAGATCACACGGTCCAAATCCAACAAAGGATGATACAAACAGTAACTAGTTCATTTCCGCGAGGTCTTGAGGGGTCATCCCATGAAGGGGTCTTGAATCCAAGGTGGATCTTCTCCGTAGATGCGCGGTCTCTCTCAATGGAGTAGATCTGTATGGATGAGCAAAGCTCTATCTCAAATGAGCTAAACCTAAGTTAACCCTAACTAGGTGGAGGTGGAGAAGTATATATAGTATAGGACCACGAAGGAGTAAGTAAGGGAGAAGGTACATGGGCTCGGCCCAATACACTATGCGCAGACAGGTGTCGGACGTCCGACTGGTACCGGACGTCCGGTGGCTCGCGAGGGTCCGGCCGTCCGGTACTTGTCGGACATCCGGCGTTTTGGCTCTAGACGGGATTTGTCGGACGTCCGATGGAGGCCGGTCGTCCGGTCGCTGGAGGGGGTCGGACATCCGGTTTCGGTCAGTCGTCCGGTCACTGTAGACTTGGCTTGTAGTCGATCTGGCACGTGGGATCTCTAGGAATCGGACGTCCGATGTGGACCGTTCGTCCGATGGCTGTGACTTCCTGTCAGCCCGTTCTCTTGTTCCTCACACTTGGTGTACTCGTCTTCTTGTCCATGGTCTTCCTCTTGGTTCCTAGTCATGCATAGCACATATGTTTGAGGTAGTAGCCATGTCTCACGTGTGCAAAGTGATGGTTTGGAGAGGAGCGAGTTCACCTTGTGTCCAATGGTGTTTACTTGAGGTCTCGTCGTATGTCCTCTAGGCGCTTGGAGAGTAGACGTAGTGTACATGGGGATGATCGTAGGATGCTCTACATCATCTCCCCCCCTTGGGAAAGATCCAACCTCGGATCGTGATCCTTATCACCATGGAAATGGATGTCGTGGACGGACTTGTAGTTGGACGAAGTTGAAGACATGGCGCAATCCAAGTACTCCAAGGTGTCTCTAGAGAAATAGACATGCAAAAAGAGCAAACAAAAGCGACACTCGGAAATACAATGGTTAGCGCACACAAAGTGTCCATCAAGTATGTAGCGACATGACACAAATGGATAAAGTCTTTGTGCTTAAGTGTCATCCCTGGATCGGTATGCTGACACACACAGTACTCGAGGATTTATAACAGAGGTAAATCACATGTATAAAGTAACGTAAATACTATTACCTCAATCCAAATAGCGGAAGTAACAACAAGGTTGTGGATTCCCATCAACGCCAACGACAAAGTTGAGTGTAGACATCGTAACCCTAACATATCACTTACTCATCATAAGATTCCTGCAACATGAGACATTACAGCCATGTAGGATGAATGTGCTGGTAATTTCACAATGTAGAGCAATGCTGAATAATGGCTATCACTACATGCATATTTGGCTAGTGGAGGCTCTAAGTTTAATTTTTGCATAAAGCTAATTTTTCCCAACAACAAAGGAATATATTTTATTTAACTACATAGTTTGTTGAAAACATTGAGAATGTAACCCCAACTCAATCCCAAATTAACATCAATAACCCAACAAATTATTTAAGTAACGTGATGAGATCAAACCAATAATTCAAGTACCAGATACTCAAGATGTCCATAACCGGGGACACGGCTAACCGTTATTAGTTTGTACACTCTGCAAAGGTTTACGCACTTTTCCCCACAAGACTCGATCTCCTTCATTGTATTTCTCGCAATGCATGGTGTTTGATAAATGGATGACCGGGACACAGTCTTTCTGAAGAGGTCCCCTTAACCGATAGATAGGCCGGTACACCTACAATCCCCTACATCTGCTAGCCCATCATGGAAAGGTTTCCCACAACTTACTCAACTATGCCAGAGCCCATAATGGCTTGTGGCTGCACACGGAAGTTTCTAGCATGAACAATTTTATGATCCCTTTGAGCCTGGGTGGCGAACCATAGGATGATCACACGAATACCCCAGGACCTCCTAGGACAACACTAGATTCCCCAGGTTTCCGGCCAATCCACTAGTATCCCCGGGGTGCCCCAACCAATCCACCCAGATGTGTATTAAAGTATCCACCTTAAGTGAACCCTTATATATAACTCTCACAACTTTCATGAATCTCACAAACCAATCCATGTCTACGAGCATAGCATAGCAGTAAGCATAACGTAGTAACACCCACGGGTTTGAATATAAGACAATAGGTTCCTACCTCATCAACTACTTCCCAATACCCAGGGGTTTCAATATAAAACAATTTCTAACAATACCAAAATTAGGTGGATTTGGTCTTATCAGAAAGTTTAGGTCTAGAGCTTCAATTAGCAAAAAGGATCAACTAAATCGGAGTTATAGAACTCAAGTTATGAACAAAAGAAGTTTGAATTCAAATATGTCTGAAATCAAATTTTAAACTTTCAAAAATACTTTTAAGTTGTTTTACTGGATAGAGGGGGTCATGACAAAGAAGTGGGCGTTGGTTTTGTTGGATTTGGACAAGCGAGTAAAAAGTAGCAAAGGTTTGAAGATTAGGGGCTAAACTGTAAAATAAAACTAGCAAATAGGTCCCTCGCGGAAATTAGAAAGAAAAGGAAAATTCTACCGAACGAACGTTCGCTACTGATACGTCCATTTTGAATCATGATTTTATATCGACATTTATTGCATTATGGGTTGTTATTACACATTATGTCACAATACTTATGCCTATTCTCTCTTATTTTACAAGGTTTACATAAAGAGGGAGAATGCCGGCAGCTGGGATTCTGGGCTGGAAAAGGAGCAAATATTAGAGACCTATTCTGCACAGCTCCAAAAGTCCTGAAACTCCACGGAAGACGTTTTCCAAATATATAAAAAATTACTAAGAGCAAGAACTTCACCAGGGGGGGCCACACCCTGCCCACGAGGGTGGGGGGCATGCCCTACCCCCCTGGGCGCGCCCCCCTACCTCGTGGGCCCCCTGGTGGCCCTCCGGTGACCATCTTCTGCTATATGAAGTCTTTCGATGGGAAAAAATAAGAGGCCATCTTCTCGGACGAAACTCCGCCGCCACGAGGCGGAACCAATCCAGGGCTCTGGCGGAGCTGTTCTGCCGAGGAAACTTCCCTCCCGGAGGGGGAAATCATCGCCATCATCATCACCAATGCTCCTCTCATCGGGAGAGGGCAATCTCCATCAACATCTTCATCAGCACCATCTCCTCTCAAAACCCTAGTTCATCTCTTGTATCCAATTCTTGTCTCCAAGCCCGGGATTGGTGCTAGTAGGTTGCTAGTAGTGTTAATTACTCCTTGTAGTTGATGCTAGTTGGTTTAATTGGTGGAAGATCATATGTTCATATCCTATATGCATATTAATGCCCCTCTGATCATGAACATGTTTATGCTTTGTGAGTAGTTACTTTGGTTCCTGAGGACATGGGAGAAGTCTTGCTATTAGTAGTCATGTGAATTTCGTATTCGTTCGATATTTTGATGAGATGTATGTTGTCTCTCCTCTAGTGGTGTTATGTGAACGTCGACTACATGACACTTCACCATTGTTTGGGCCTAGAGGAAGGCATTGGGGAGTAATAGGTAGATGATGGGTTGCTAGAGTGACAGAAGCTTAAACCCTAGTTTATGCGTTGCTTCGTAAGGGGCTGATTTGGATCCATATGTTTCATGCTATGGTTAGGTTTACCTTAATACTTTTGTTGTAGTTGCGTATGCTTGCAATAGAGGTTAATCATAAGTGGGATGCTTGTCCAAGTAAGGGCAGTACCCAAGCACCGGTCCACCCACATACCAAATTATCAAAGTACCGAACGTGAATCATATGAGCGTGATGAAAACTAGCTTGACGATATTCCCATGTGTCCTCGGGAGCACTTTTCTCTATATAAGAGTATGCCCAGGCTGGTCCTTTGCTACAAAAAGATCGGGCCACCTTGCTGCACATTCTTTACTTTTGTTACTTGTTGCTCGTTACAAATTATCCTATCACAAAACTATTTGTTACCACTTATTTCAGTACTTGCAGAGAATACCTTGCTGGAAACCGCTTATCATTTCCTTCTACTCCTCGTTGGGTTCTACACTCTTACTTATCGAAAGGACTATGATAGATCCCCTATACTTGTGGGTCATCAAGACTCGTTTCTAGCGCCGTTGCCGGGGAGTGAAGTGCCTTTGGTAGGTGGAATTTGGTAAGGAAAAAAATTTATAGTGTGCTGAAATTTACTGTCACTTGTTATTATGGAAAGTAATCCTCTGAGGGGCTTGTTCGGGGTATCTTCACCCCGACCAGTAGAGCAAAGAGCTGCTCCTCAACCTACTCAACCTACTAAAAATGAAAATGAAAATGAAAATGTATGCTTTGAAATTCCTTCGGGTATGATAGAAAAACTGCTAGCTAATCCCTTTTTAGGAGATGGAACAAAACATCCTGATGAGCATCTAATATATGTGGATGAAGTTTGTGGACTATTTATGCTTGCAGGTGTACCTGGAGATGTTGTTAATAAGAAGGTCTTCCCTTTATCTTTGAAGGGAGACGCATCGACATGGTATGGGTTATGTGATGATATGGGGTCTTGGAATTACAAACGATTGAAATTGGAATTTCATCAGAAGTTTTATCCTATGCATCTTGTTCAGCGTGATCGCAATTACATATATAATTTTTGGCCTCGCGAAGGAGAAAGCATCGCTCAAGCTTGGGGGAGGCTTAAATCAATGTTATATTCATGCCCCAATCATGAGCTCTCGAGAAAAATGATTATTCAAAATTTCTATGCTCGGCTTTCTGATAACAATCGCACCATGCTTGATACTTCTTGTGCTGGTTCTTTTATGATGAAGACTATTGACTTCAAATGGGATTTATTGGAAAGAATTAAACGCAACTCTGAAGATTGGGACCTCGACAAAGGTAAGGAGTCAGGTATAACACCTAGTATTGATTGTGTTAAATCTTTTATGGATACCGATATTTTTCGTAAATTTAGCACTAAATATGGACTTGACTCTAAGATAGTAGCTTCTTTCTGTGAATCTTTTGCTACTTATGTTGATCTCCCGAAGGAGAAGTGGTTTAAATATCATCCTCCCATAGAAGTAAAAGTAGCTGCACCTATTAATGTTGAAGAAAAGATTGTCACTTATAATGATCTTATTTTTCCTACTTCTTATGTTGAGAAACCACCTTTCCCTGTTAGGATAAAGGATCATACTAAAGCTTCAACTGTAGTTCGTAAAAGCAATATTAAAACATATACACCTCCTGAGCAAGTTAAAGTTGAACCTAATATTGCTATTGTTAAAGATCTCTTGTCTGATAATATTGATGGGCATGTTATTTATTTCTGTGACGAAACTGCTAGAATTGCTAAACCCTGTGCTAAAGATAAACCTAAACTTGTGTTAGGCATGCCTGTTATTTCTGTTAAAATAGGAGATCATTGCTATCATGGGTTATGTGATATGGGTGCTAGTGCTAGTGCAATACCTTATTCCTTATACAAAGAAGTTATGCATGATATTGCACCTGCTGAGATGGAAGATATTGATGTCACAATTAAACTTGCCAATAGAGATACTATTTCACCAATGGGAATTGTTAGAGATGCTGAAGTCTTCTGTGGGAAAACTAAATATCTTGCTGATTTTCTTGTTCTTGGTTCCCCATAAGATAGCTTTTGCCCCATTATATTTGGTAGACCCTTCTTGAACACTATTAATGCTACCATAGATTGCAAAAGAGATGTTGTTACTATCAGTCTAGATGATATGACTCATGAATTTAGTTTCTCTAAATTTAGTAGAAAACACCGTGAAGAAGAATTACCTAGTAAGGATGAAATTATTGGTCTTGCTTCTATTGCCGTACCTCCTAGTGATGCTTTAGAACATTATTTGCTAGACCATGAAAATGATATGTTTATGAATGAAAGAAGGGAATTAGATGAGGTATTCTTTAAACAGGAACCTATTCTGAAAAATAATTTACCTGTTAAAATCCTAGGGGATCCCCCTCCACCCAAGGATGATCCCGTGTTTGAGCTTAAACCGTTACCTGATACTCTTAAATATGCTTATCTTGATGAGAAAAAGATATATCATGTTATTATTAGTGCTAACCTTTCAGAGCGTGAGGAAGAGAGATTATTGAAAACTCTGAAGAAGCACCGTGCTGCTATTGGGTATACTCTTGATGATCTTAAGGGCATTAGTCCCACTCTATGTCAACATAAAATTAATTTGGAAGAAGATGCTAAACCAGTTCGTCATCATCAACGACGGCTAAATCCTAAAATGAAAGAAGTGGTAAGAAAGGAAATACTAAAGCTCCTTGAGGCAGGTATAATCTATCCCGTTGCTGATAGTCAGTGGGTAAGTCCTGTCCATTGTGTCCCTAATAAGGGAGGTATTACTGTCGTTCCTAATGATAAAGATGAATTGATTCCTCAAAGAATTATTACAGGTTATAGGATGGTAATTGATTTCCGCAAATTAAATAAGGCAACTAAAAAGGATCATTACCCCTTACCTTTTATCGATCAAATGCTAGAAAGATTATCCAAACATACACATTTTTGCTTTCTAGATGGTTATTCTGGTTTCTCTCAAATACGTGTGTCAGCCAAAGATCAATCAAAGACTACTTTTACATGCCCTTTTGGTACTTTTGGTTTTGTAACGCCCCGAGACCTATGCTCGAGAAGACCTCCATATATTCCGGGTTTCGCCGTGTGTTTCATTTGTGCCTCCCCTTTTTTGGCATTGCATCATGTCATCATGCCATCATCTCATAAATCTTTTGCAACTCAACTAAATAAATTGCATGGATTTTCGGTCCATTTAAATCGAGGGAATTCACATGGTGATTCTCTTTAAAACATATCCTCCCGATAGTAGGGAGATATATATTCAATATTTCTTTAATTTTAAATTCACTATAACACACTTGCAATTCCTAATGGCTTTGTTATCACAACCCTTGGCCTCGAACTTAGTCCGTAAATTCTTTCGTCATTTTCCGGAGCTCCACCAAAAATCCGAACATTTTTGGACCTTCCTTTTACCAAGTCCCAGTTCAAACCCTTTTGAAGTAAATTCAAATGAGTTTGAATTTGTATCTTTCAATCTTGCCGTTTCTATTTTTTCTTGGGTCAAACTCATTTTTGTGAGTCCGGGAAAATTATCCGCGTGTCCAACTTCTTCGCCTAACCCCCTTTTTCTTTTTCTTTCTCTTTAATTGTTTTCTGCTAAAGGAAATAAGAGAAGGGAGGAGAGAGGAGCAGCCCAGCAGGCCTCCGGCCACTTCCCTCCCCACGCTGGTCGGCCTCCTAGGCCCAGCCACAGTCAGGCTTACCCACCTTGGGCCAAGGCCCATCTAATCCTAACCCTAACGCCAGGTGAGGCCTCCCACTCGATCCCCTGGCCCGATCTCTCACGAATCCCTCTCCCTCTGCCGCCAGACCCATCTCCTCATTCCCCATCTTCCATCTCTCCCTCCTCTCGCTCTCCTCGCATCGCACCAGAGGAGGAGACCCGCAGCCCGATCCCCATCCCTCGACCTCACCACTCGGTGGTGACCAAAGCCAGGGCGCCACCCACCTCCCTCCGCCGTCAAGCTCCAGCACCACGTCGACGCTCCGCCTCCTGCCGACTGGCCCCGGCCACCAGTGCGCCATGGCAAGCTCCCCCGCCATGTCCGGTCGCTGACGGTGACCACGACCAGCGCCTGCGCCTCCCTGCTGCCGAAGCCTCGTCGCCAAGTCCCGCCTGCGCCCTCGGGACTCGCTGGACCCCTTCCTCTGCTCCAAGTCCGCCGTGCCTCCTCTTCTCTGCATCGTCTCCCCATCACCATGGCCTGTTTCGCCTCGCCGCTGCTGCTCTGCTTCGCTCCGCCTCCCTACATACAAGCACTGAAAGTGCAACTATCCCTAGGTGGTTTTGGTAATTCATAACAACATATAGCTCATTGAGCTAATGCTATTCCAAGATAATTATTTCAGGAAAGCTCAATGATTGTCATGGCATGGATGTGAAAGTGGAACCCTCAAAATGCTAAGGACAAAGGATTGGCTCAAGCTAAAAAGCTCAAGACTCTTCATTTTATATTTTAGTGATCCAAGATCACATTGAGTCTTTAGGAAAAGCCAATACTATCAAGGAGGGATGAGGTGTTGCTTAATGAGCCTCTTGCTTCATGTGCTTAGTGATATGCTCCAAAACCCTCAACTACTTTCCCATATCCACATTTGACCTAAACCCTAAGCCAAACTCGGTCCTACCGATTCTTCCTATCCGGCGCCACCGAGTTTTCATTTTGTCATAAGCCACTGCCAAACCCTAGCAATTCGGTCCTACCGATAGGGATCTCGGTCTCACCGAGATGGGGTTGCAAACTCTCTGTTTCCCTTTCGTAACTTTTCGGTCTCACCGAAAGAGCGAATCGGTCCCACCGAGATTGCAATGTAAACTCAGTGTTTCCCCTTTGTAACTTTCGGTCTCACCGAGTTCCACTCGGTCTCACCGAAAGAGCAAATCGGTCCCACCGAGTTTGCCTGACCAACTCTCTGGTTAGCTAATTACCAAATTCGGTCTCACCGAGTTTATGTAATCGGTCTCACCGAGATTGCGTTATGCCCAAACCCTAACCATATCGGTCCTACCGAGTTGCATGTCAGTCCCACCGAAAATCTCTAACGGTCACTAGGTTTACATTTTCGGTCCGACCGAGTTTATTGATTCGGTCCCACCGAGATTAGAAAACTGTGTAACGGTTGGATTTTGTGTGGAGGCTATATATACCCCTCCACCTCCTTCTCATTCAAAGAGAGAGCCATCAGAACACACACACCATTCCAACTCATATGTTCTGAGAGAGAACCACCTACTCATGTGTTGAGACCAAGACATTCCATTCCTACCATATGAATCTTGATCTCTAGCCTTCCCAAGTTGCTTTCCACTCAAATCTTCTTTCCACTAAATCCAAATCCTATGAGAGAGAGTTGAGTGTTGGGGAGACTATCATTTGAAGCACAAGAGCAAGGAGTTCATTACCTACACACCATTTGTTACTTCTTGGAGAGTGGTGTCTCCTAGATTGGCTAGGTGTCACTTGGGAGCCTCCGACAAGATTGTGGAGTTGAACCAAGGAGTTTGTAAGGGCAAGGAGATCGCCTACTTCGTGAAGATCTACCGCTAGTGAGGCAAGTCCTGTGTGGGCGATGGCCATGGTGGGATAGACAAGGTTGCTTCTTCGTGGACCCTTTGTGGGTGGTTGCTTCTTCGTGGACCCTTCGTGGGTGGAGCCCTGTGTGGACTCGCGCAACCGTTACCCTTCGTGGGTTGAAGTCTCCATCAACGTGGATGTAGGATAGCACCACCTATCCGAACCACGGGAAAAACATCTGTGTCTCCAATTGCGTTTGAATTCTCCAAACCCTTCCCTTTACATTCTTGCAAGTTGCATGCTTTACTTTCCGCTGCCTATATACTCTTTGCATGCTTGCTTGAATTATGTGATGATTGCTTGACTTGTCCTAAATTAGCTAAAATCTGCCAAGAACTAAAATTGGGAAAAGGTCAAGTTTTTATTTGGTAAAGTAGTCTTGATAGAGGCTAAGGTGTCCCGATGTTTCGATGAGATGGTGGCTATTGTTTTCTGTGGGAGTCGACCTTGACGATCCGACTACGAACGTGCGAGATGTCGCGCCTTAGCAATCGCTAAACCAACTTCCGAGGGTTATTGACCACGCCGGAGCATGATCAACCTGACCACGAGGGTCTGTTCCTGCGAGCAAACGAAGAACAAGCAAGAAACTGAGATTGCAATCGGGATATTGCGAATATAAGATGAAAGCTTTATTGATCAAGGTGGGGTTCTGTGACGTCTTGGTCTGGTCGTTGGACACAAACGAAGTACGCGAAGTTGCAGCTATGGCGAACTTTTAATCTAAACAAAACCCAAAGTCTAAACGACGCCCTAAGGGCTGTATATATGGAGGAAGAGGGGGGAATTTCGTGGCCCTTGAGGGTGGGGTCCGAAACCAACCCTAACTCTTGTTTCCCCACACATACGGACTCTAAAAATAGCCTATACTTAAGTATTTCGAAATTACATCGGCCTGGCCCATTAATAAGGTGACGCAGCACCTAGAATAGCCTATGGACGAATATTATGAAGTGGCATCTTGTATATTTCGTCCAAGGCTTCATGCACTCCTTATGGCGGCTTCAAAGTCCTAAAATCATCACTTGTAACTCCGTTCTTGATCCCCTTGCGCATGGCATCAACTCCATGCGTGTTCTTGCTCCAATGTTCATCCTTCTCCAAGCTAGGCCCTTCATTTGTAAGCAAAACAAATGTATCCAATTTAGGCAGCATCATAATCTCATGGACATTAGAATCATTACCAAGAAACGAAAGTACCTGGTAATTTAAGCGGCGTGCACGAGCTCTAGTAATTGGTCCAGTAAATGTAACAGTAGGGGTTGTGGGTGTAACAATAGTATTGATGTCCTCATCATCCTCCCCTTCTTGAAATGAAGTCGTCCTCGACGGAAGCGCATCTTCCTCACCCAAATAAGGCTTCAAATCTGCAATGTTAAAAGTGGGACTAACCCCAAAATCTACAGGTAGCTCAAGTTTATATGCATTATCATTTATTTTCTCTAACACCTTAAAAGGACCATCAGCACGTGGCATTAGCTTTGATTTGCACAGATTAGGAAATCTATCTTTACGCAAATGTAACCAAATAAGATCTCCAGGCGCAAACACAACATGTTTTCTACCCTTATCTCCAGCAAGTTTATATTTAGCATTCATACGCTCAATGTTTTCCTTAGTTAACTCATGCATTTTTAAAATCAATTCAGAACGTTCTTTAGCATCAAAATTAACCTTCTCTGAAGATGGAAGACGCAACAAATCAATAGGTGCACGGGGTAGGAAACCATACACAATTTCAAAAGGGCACATCTTAGTAGTAGAATGCAATGAACGATTATAAGCAAATTCAATATGAGGCAAGCATTCTTCCCACATTTTCTTGTTATTCTTCAAAACAGCCCTAAGCATAGTAGACAATGTTCTATTGACTACTTCAGTTTGTCCATCAGTTTGGGGGTGACAAGTAGTACTAAAAAGCAGCTTAGTCCCCAACTTAGCCCATAAACATCTCCAAAAGTGGCTAAGAAATTTAGTATCACGATCTGAAACAATAGTATTTGGCACACCATGTAAGCGAATAATTTCACGAAAGAACAAATCAGCAACATTAACAGCATCATCGCTTTTATGACATGGTATAAAGTGTGCCATTTTCGAGAACCTATCCACGACAACAAATATGCTATCCCTCCCCTTCTTTGTTCGAGGTAAACCTAAAACAAAGTCCATAGATATATCCTCCCAAGGAACACTAGGTACAGGCAAAGGCATATATAAACCATGGGGATTGAGTCGTGACTTAGCTCTTTGACATGTAGTGCAGCGAGCAACAAAACGCTCAACATCCCGTCTCATCTTTGGCCAAAAGAAATGTGTAGCAAGTTTATCCTCCGTCTTCTTGACGCCAAAGTGTCCCATTAATCCTCCTCCATGCGCCTCCTGCAACAACAAAAGACGAACGGACCTAGCTGGAATGCATAGCTTGTTAGCACGAAACACAAATCCATCGTTAAGAACGAACTTGTTCCAAGTTCTCCCTTCCTTACAATTCTGCAATACATCTTTAAATTCAGCATCATGAACATATTGATCTTTGATGGTCTCCAAACCAAATATTTTAAAGTCAAGTTGTGAAAGCATAGTATAATGACGAGACAAGGCATCAGCAATAACATTTTCTTTACCCTTCTTGTGTTTAATGACATAAGGGAAAGTCTCAATGAATTCAACCCATTTAGCATGTCTACGGTTCAGTTTTTCTTGACTTTTAATGTGTTTCAAAGATTCATGATCAGAATGTATAACAAATTCCTTGGGCCATAAATAATGTTGCCATGTTTCTAAGGTCCAAACAAGAGCATATAATTCTTTATCATAAGTAGAATAGTTTAGACAAGGCCCACTCAATTTTTCAGAAAAGTATGCAACAGGTTTTCCATCTTGTAATAACACACCTCCTAATCCAATTCCACTAGCATCACTTTCAAGCTCAAAAGTCTTATTGAAATTAGGAAGTTGGAGTAAAGGAGCATGTGTCAACTTATCTTTCAATACCGTGAAGGCTTCTTCCTGTGCGGTACCCCAAACAAAAGGCACATCCTTCTTTGTAAGCTCGTTGAGAGGTGCAGCAATGGTGCTGAAATCTCTCACAAAACGCCTATAGAAACCAGCGAGGCCAAGGAAACTCCTCACTTGTGTGACCGTTTTGGGCTGCGGCCAACTCTCAATAGCTTCAATCTTGGCTTTATCAACTTCAATTCCCTGTGGAGTAACAACATAGCCAAGAAAAGATACTCGGTCGGTGCAAAAGGTGCACTTTCCAAGGTTTCCAAACAAACGTGCATCACGTAGAGCAATAAAAACAGCACGTAAATGTTCCAAATGTTCCTCCAAAGATTTGCTATAAATCAATATGTCATCAAAGTAAACTACCACAAATCGTCCAATGAAAGCACATAAAACTTCGTTCATTAACCTCATGAAAGTACTAGGTGCATTAGTTAACCCGAAAGGCATGACTAACCACTCATATAATCCAAACATAGTTTTAAATGTTGTTTTCCATTCATCACCCAATTTCATACGAATTTGATGGTATCCACTACGCAAATCAACTTTGGAGAATATTGTAGAGCCACTCAATTCATCAAGCATATCATCTAGCCTAGGAATAGGATGACGATAACGAATAGTAATATTATTAATGCCTCTACAATCAACGCACGTACGCGACATACCATCCTTTTTCGGCACTAAAATGATAGGAACAGCACAAGGACTAAGGGATTCGCGTATATAACCTTTGTCGAGCAGTTCTTGTACTTGACGCATAATCTCCTTCATCTCCTCTGGATTGGTACGGTATGGTGCACGGTTGGGTAGCGAAGCACCGGGAATTAAGTCAATTTGATGCTCAATCCCTCAAATAGGTGGTAATCCCGGTGGCACGTCTTGTGGAAAGACGTCAGCGAACTCCTGCAAAATGTTAGTGACAGCAGGGGGCAAAGAGGAAGGCACGTCCTCGAATGAAAATAATGCCTCTTTGCACACAAAAGCATAGCAAACAGATTTGCTAAAATCTAGCTCATCAATATCAGATTTGGTGGGAAGTAAACATGCACTTTTCAATTTAATTTCAGAAACAACAGTAGATGGTTTATTATTAGGCTTCATTTGGTGCTCAAATTCTTTTGCCACAATCTGATTTTCACTCTTATTTGTCTCCTGTTTTGCTTTATTATCTCTATTAATATCATCTTTCAAAACGGAATCAGGAGTCATAGGAAGCAAAGTAATATTTTTGTCGTTATGAACAAGAGTATACTGATTGTTTCTACCATGGTGTACAGAATTTTTATCAAATTGCCATGGTCTACCAAGTAATAAGGAACATGCTTGCATAGGTACCACATCACAATCAACATAATCAGCATATGTAGAGATACTAAAATGCACACGAACAGTACGTGTTACCTTAACCTTGTCGCTGTTGTTGAACCATTGGATGTAGTAAGGATGTGGATGTGGTCTTGTGGTGAGAGATAGCTTCTCCACCATCTCCATGCTAGCCAAGTTATTGCAGCTCCCTCCATCTATGATCACGCGAACAGAACGTTCCTTCACAACTCCCTTTGTATGGAACAAATTATGCCTCTGATTTTGCTCAGCTTGTGTAACCTGCACACTCAAAACACGTTGAGCAACTAAATATTCATACCTGTCAGCATCTTCAGGAGCCATGTATTGCATCTCATGATCAGAATCGTCTCCACCGTGTTCTTCATGTGTAATAAGAGCCAAAGTCTCCTCATCATAGTCACTAGCGGACTCATACCCACCATCCTCAGTAACAATCATCACACGCTTAGATGGGCATTCTCTCGCATAATGACCTCCACCCTTGCAACATCAACAAATAATATCATGTGTTTGCCGTGTTGATGCCATGGATGAAGAAGAGCTCTTTGCAGGCCCAGAAGGTGTGCTCTTGGCAGATAGTGGTGATTGTGCCTGCTTTATTGTATCACGGTTGGAGGTGGCAGCCGACGGAGGCGCCGGTGTAGCAGAAAGTGTGGAAGTAGATGATGCGTGTGGTGTCCATGATGAAGATCGACCTGCAGAAAAGTTAGTCCGCGCCAATGCCTGTCCATCCTGCACTTCACGTTCAGCTTTACAAGCAAGATGGAATAAACGAGTGATATTAGTATACTCCTTATACTCTAGAATCGTTTGAATCTCTCTATTTAATCCACCCATAAAACGTGCAAGCATAGCTTCATTCTCCTCAACAATACCACATCTAATCATGCCAGTTTGTAATTCCTAATAATATTCTTCTACAGAATTTTTTCCCTGTCTTAAGCGCTGCAATTTTTGAAGTAATTCACGTTGATAATATGGTGGAACCCAACGAGTACGCATAGCAGTTTTCAAAGCAGCCCAAGTAGCCGGAATAGGATATAATCTACAATGCTCAGACCACCAAACACATGCAAAACTAGTGAAAGCACAAACAGCAGCAGGAACACGTCTCTCCTCGGGATATTGTAAACATGTAAATCGTTGTTCAGTTTCTAACTCCCAAGTAAGATATATATCAGGAACATATCTACCCTCAAATGGTGGAATATTCAATTTTAGTTTAGGGAGATGGTCATGATCTCGTACCTGAGGGTGAGCCCTACCATTGCCATTATTTGCATGTGGACGACCTGGTGGTTGCTGTGCTGTTGGTGGCACGTAGTTCTGATTTTGATCAACCTCATCCTCATAATCTCCCACATAATCATCCTCCTCCACATCAGCAGTAGTAGCTAGAGAAGTATCAACAGCAGCACCAGCAGTTTGGCCCGACTGAAGAGGGACACGGCTCGCTCGGCGGAGGGCTGTTTCCCGACGTGGAGGTAGTCGGTGTTGTTGTTGTTGTTGCAGAGGTGCGGCAGGAGCAGCCGGTGGTGGTGGTGGAAAACGCGACAGCAATTCAGCAAACTTGTTATCGAGCTTTGTTTCAAACGTCTTCTCCATGCCATCTATCTTCTCCATGGCCTCTTCAAATCTGTTTATCACATCTTGCACCTGTCCATTCATCATTTGCTGAAACGTATCATGAAGCTCCTTGTTCGTCAAGTTCTCCCAGTCAGTCTCATCGGCTTGTGATCCTGGCATGGTTAGCAGCAATAGAAACACACAAGAATATGATCCTACAAACTACTAACAAGTGGTGGTGGTGGCGGGTGTCACAAATCCGTCAAGCAAATCTCAAATTCTTACCAGTTCTTACCCAGCAGCAGGCGGTGATCGGCAACCGTTGTAGTCAAAAACTCTCAAAAGCTTGGATAGAGCGATTGCCAGGGAGAGTCAAACGCATGACGTAGATGTATGTGGAGCTGGGAAGGCTTATAGTATGGTAGCAAAAAGGGTCAGCAATAATCAATTCAGGGATGCAAAGTTGAATAAACGCTCAACGACGGTATTGTGCTGGTCCTAGGCTAGACCGTGCTAGAGACGCGAGCCTAGAACACTAACAAAATCACGGCGCTGCACGTAAATAAGGGAAAAGCACACTCTGGAACTCTCTTTTTTTTCGCTCTTTTTTTTTGCGCTCCTCTTTTTTTTTGCGAAAAATCACTATAATGGCGAGTGTCTCAAAACTCTTCCCTCGTCAAACTGATAGGATGGGCATGAAATTTTTTTTTCACTTTTTTTTCGGAAATCAGGGCAGCGACGACGAAAAAGTGCGACAAAAAATCACTATGATGGCACGTGTCTCAAAAGACTCAGAAAATCCTAAAAATAGGATAGGGAAAAAATTGCCCGTGAAAATTTTGGCCTAAAAACTGCCCGGGGGTCTCCAGACTCTTTTTTTTCTTCCGAGACCTACGCAGGCAAGGAAACATGAATCGGAATTTAGATTGATCTCAAGAACAAACCTAATATGAGAAGAACTCGGATTGGTGGTGGATATATGGTTGTGGTATATGGTAGCGGTGGTGGTATATGGTAGCGGTGGTGGTATATGGATAGAGATTGGTGGTGGTATATGGATACGGATTGGTAGTGGTATATGGATATGGATTCAGAGCGGTGGCGGATAAGCAAAAGTGGTAGATGGCCGATGATGATGGTGCGGCGGCGGCGTGACAACTTATGACCAGAACTCGAAACTCTAAAAGACTAGACTCTAAGACCAGCAACTTGACACGACGATGCAACCGCAAATTCAACAAAGCAAAAATCCTAAAAAGATTATGCAAAGGCTCAGATTGGTTCGGATATGATGAACTAACCCTAATTTTTTTTGTGTGGCTTTTTCGTGGACTGTAGGTATGAAGAACAGACTCGATCTAATCTACGAAAAACTATAAAATCTCACCGAGCAACCTGGAAATCTGATACCACTTGATAGAGGCTAAGGTGTCCCAATGTTTCGATGATATGGTGGCTATCGTTTTGTGTGGGAGTCGACCTTGACGATCCGACTACGAACGTGCGAGACGTTGCGCCTTAGCAATCGCTAAACCAACTTCCGAGGGTTATTGACCACGCCGGAGCATGATCAACCTGACCACGAGGGTCTGTTCCTGCGAGCAAACGAAGAACAAGCAAGAAACTAAGACTGCAATCGGGATATTGCGAATATAAGATGAAAGCTTTATTGATCAAGGTGGGGTTCTGTGACGTCTTGGTCTGGTCGTTGGACACAAACGAAGTACGCGAAGTTGCAGCTATGGCGAACTTTTAATCTAAACAAAACCCAAAGTCTAAACGACGCCCTAAGGGCTGTATATATGGAGGAAGAGGGGGGAATTTCGTGGCCCTTGAGGGTGGGGTCCGAAACCAACCCTAACTCTTGTTTCCCCACACATACGGACTCTAAAAATAGCCTATACTTAAGTATTTCGAAATTACATGGGCCTGGCCCATTAATAAGGTGACGCAACACCTAGAATAGCCTATGGACGAATATTATGAAGTGGCATCTTGTATATTTTGTCCAAGGCTTCATGCACTCCTTATGGCGGCTTCAAAGTCCTAAAATCATCACTTGTAACTCCGTTCTTGATCTCCTTGCGCATGGCATCAACTCCATGCGTGTTCTTGCTCCAATGTTCATCCTTCTCCAAGCTAGGCCCTTCATTTGTAAGCAAAACAAATGTATCCAATTTAGGCAGCATCATAATCTCATGGACATTAGAATCATTACCAATAAACGAAAGTACCTGGTAATTTAATTGGCGTGCGCGAGCTCTAGTAATTGGTCCAGTAAATGTAACGGTAGGGGCTGTGGGTGTAACAATGGTATTGATGTCCTCATCAAGTCTAATCACCCCCCTCTAGACATACTTTCGATCCTACAAGTGGTATCAGAGCTTTGGTCTCCATTTGCTTTGATCTCCATAGCTTTTGGTGGTCATAGCCTTGGTTTCACAACCTAGGAGAGTATGGCGTCTAGCGAGGGAAATTATCACCGTAGAGGTCCCTACTTTGATGGTACTAATTTTGCTAGTTGGAAGCATAAAATGAAAATGCATATTCTTGGACATAATCCCGCCGTTTGGGCTATTGTGTGTGTTGGTTTGCAAGGTGACTTCTTTGATGGGAGAGAACCGAACCGTGAAGCTACCGCGGATGAGTTGAAGATGTTGCAATACAATGCTCAAGCTTGTGCTATTCTCTTCAACGGATTGTGCCCCGAAGAATTCAACAAAATCAGCCGTCTTGAGAATGCGAAGGAAATTTGGGACACTTTGATTGATATGCACGAAGGTACCGACTCCGTCAAGGAATCCAAGTTGGATGTGCTTCAAAGCCAACTTGACAAGTTCAAGATGAAGGATGGTGAAGGTGTCGCCGAAATGTACTCTAGGCTTGCTCTCATCACAAATGAGATTGCCGGCTTAGGAAGTGAAGAGATGACCAATAGATTCATCATCAAGAAGATTCTAAGAGCCTTGGATGGAAAATATGATACCGTGTGCACATTGATCCAAATGATGCCCAATTACAAAGATCTCAAGCCAACGGAGGTGATTGGAAGAATTGTTGCTCATGAGATGTCACTTAAGGATAAAGAGGAACTTCACAACAAATCAAGTGGTGCCTATAAAGCCTCATGTGAAGCCCCTACATCATCAAGTGAGAAACAAGACTTCAATGAAGAATTGAGCTTAATAGTGAAGAACTTCAACAAGTTCTATAAGAGTAGAAGCAAAGATAGAAGCTCCAAGTCAAGGTCCTACAATGACAAAAGATCTTCTAGTCGAGAGCGAAACTGCTACAATTGTGGAAGACCCGGACACTATTCCAATGAGTGTACGGCTCCCTACAAGAGAAGAGAAGATTCTCCAAAAAGAAGAAGCAAAGGATCACCACCAAGAGAGAGAAGGAGTAGAGATGATCGTTATGAACAAAGATACTCACGGAGAAGCAAGGATTCGGAAAGGAAGGAAAAATCATCAAGGAGCTACACAAGACGAAGACATCAAGCTCATGTTGGTGAATGGGTATCCGGCTCTGACTCCGACAGCCACTCCGAGAGAAGTTATCACTCCGACTCCGAAGATACTCAAGATGAAGGTGTTGCCGGTCTAGCACTTGTGTCAACCAACTCCTACGACATATTTGACTCACCAAATGAAGGAATTGGAAGATGCTTCATGGCCAAAGGTCCTAAGGTAACACACCCCGAGTATGTTGATTTCAATAGTGATGAAGATGACTTGTTAGGTGATGATTTGCTTGTTGACAACTCTAGTGATGAATACAATGATGAAATGTCAATTAAACATGCTAATCAAGATAAAACGAATGACAATGATAAGGAGAAGATTGAGGCCCTAACTAAAGAACTAAACACTCTTAAGTTAGCTCATGAAACCATCTTCGAAGATCATCGAGAACTTTTAAGAGCTCATGAGAAATTACGCTTTGAAAAGCTCAGTCTTAAGCAAGAGCATGAGTTCTTAAAAGCAATCAATGATGATCTCCGCAAGAAAAGTTCTTCTTACATTGCCAAGCGGTTACTCTTATCCACTTACATGCCTCAAGTCAAGTCTAGTAACAAGAACAAGAAAGATTCTTCCTCTAGTAGTAACAATGATCATGCTAAATCCAATATTGTTACTTCTAGTAGCTCTCTTGATTCCACTAATGATTCTCTTAGCCAAGTTACACTTGAGCAAGAAAATAGCTTATTGAAGGGAATTATAGAGAAAGGAGTGTACAAAAGCCTTGCCGGGAGTAAGAAATTCGAGGAAATTGTGCGCAAGCAAGGAATGCATCGGAAGTATCAAGGTGTTGGTTTTGAACGAAAGTTCAATGCCAATGGAGTTGAGTGGGAAGAAGATCAATACCCCAAGACAAAGTTTGTCCCTCAACAAGAGAAGTTCAAGGGGACACAAGCTCAAGATGATCTTCCACCATAAGACTACAAGCAAAAAGGGAAGGACAAGCTTCAAGAGGAAATTGATGCATTTGAAGAAGCTCCAAAGACCTTAGTCAAGTGGATTCCCAAGACTACTTCAAGTTCCACTTCATCAAGTACGAATACAGCTCCAAGGATTCCCATCAAGATGATGTGGATCCAAAAGAAGAAGAACTAGAGAGTTCTTGAGGGTGACTCCGCCAACATACTTCACACTTATCATTTTGGCAAGAACAAGTGCAATCAACTTACACATCGTGCACTAGTTCAAGGAGTCACAAACCCTCTTGTTGGTAAGACAAGGGACAAGGTAACCTAAAAGTTTTCATGGACATCATCTTTTGTGTGCATCACTCTATGTCTATGGATATCCTTGTTTGTTCCTTGTGGGACTAACCCATGTAGGTGTTGAAAGTGCAATTCACTCAAATGGATAGCTCCAAGTGATCTACATCAACATTGAGCATCCAAATCCTCAACATCTACATGAAGTCATCATCGACAAAACCCAAGGTTAGTTCATCCCTCTTAGGGGGGGGATATCACATCTAGGGGGAGCCTTACTCTAAGACTTGAGCTAAAGCGACTCTAAAGATGTGAACAAAACAATGCTTTATGTAAAAGTGGTAACCCCACTTGAGCTTAAACGATGAGTATGACCTATGATCAAGTGTTCTCACTTGACTCCTAAGTCAATATACTCATATATAGATGACCTAGTCATCACAAATTGCTTGATAGATGCTAGAATTGGTTGTGCATGCCTTGTCACATATTTCATTTTCCATCTTATTGTGTGAGCATGCTGGTTGCATATTTTACTCATTCGAGGACATCCACTTGTTGTTTTGATTGTTCGGTTTTATCTTCTTTTGCCAAGTGGATGGACAAGAATGCCTAAGAACCTCCTCTAGCTATCTATGCTGTTCTCGTCTCAAACTCTATTCATGCTGCATCACAAAATTTGATCAAGTCAGATTCGAACCACTCTGTGTGAGGAGCGCTCGGAGTCCCCGATTCGTCATAGACTTAAACTTCCAAAACCTCTTTATGATTCTCGGACTGACTGATACCCCACTTCGGTCCTACCGAGATCATTAAGTTGATCTAGGTTTTCGATCTCGGTGCAACCGATTTGAACATTTAGGTCACACCGAGTTTTAATAACTGCTTGCAGTTATGAATCTCGGTGCCACCGAGTTGTTCCACTCGGTCACACCGACAGGGTCAGGCTATATATAGTCACGGGCAAAATTTGGAAATTTCTCCGAACCCCTTCGCCCGCGCGATAGCCTGCTCTGCCCTCGTGGTCTCCGGATCGTCTTCTCGCCGCCAGCCGCCTCCAGTCGCTGGTCTCCGTCACCATCAACGGGAATTCTGCCCCGCCATTGCCGTCGTAGCAAGTCTCCGCCGAACTAGGGTATGGACTTGATCACAGTGCTATTCCCCGTCCAATTCCTAGCACATTGTGTTCTTCATGATTCTTGCCACAATTGAAACACTCCTATCCAGTCAAAACGCCCATAGATTAGCTTTGATTCGAAAATTTTAGGGTTAGGTTTCCGCCGAAACCATCTCGGACCCACCGAGTTGAAAAACTCGGTCCCACCATTTGGCTTATGCCATTGCACAAGTGAGACTCGGTCTGACCGAGAATTACTTATCGGTGTGACCGATTTTGGAACTCTGTGAAACCCTGGCAGTCTCGGTGCCACCGAACTGTGACTCGGTCCTACCGAGTTCACTAGTTTAGGTTCCAAAACTGCTTCGGTATCACCGAGTTTGAAAATCGGTAGATCCGAGATGATTTCAGTGGGAAACTAAAACTAAGTTTTTGGATCATTCTTTTGCAAAAATCTCTGCATTTTGTGATGCTCATCCTTTCTACCTCATCTATAATCTGTTCACAGGGTCAGCAGTCAGAGTGCAGCATGTCTGATCAAAGTGATAGCCAGAATGTGTCAGAACAGCAAGTGGTGATGAGTGAGGGCACTAGTCCCTCCAGCTCTTCTGATGAAGGCAGCAGGAGCACTCCTAGCAATTTGCCAAAGGCTGCCACGAGACAGAGGAAGAAGAGGACTTCAGATTCCGAAGATGAGGACTATGTGGCAGAGGAAGAGGCCACTTCCAAGAGAGTTGAGCCAGCTCAAGGCACTAAGCCAGGCCTGAAAATCAAAGGTATAACCCCGAGACGACGCTCGTGAACGAACGCATGCATGTTGTATGAGATGCACCCTTGTTTTGCCTCGAGTCTTAACTATCAGTGCACGTTGCCCCTCTTTTGCCTTGCCACCGACATGTGGGAACCCGGTTACCGGGATCAGCCCACCATCTTTTGCACGCTCCCGTCACTTCCTTTTGCACTGGTATCCCCGTGGGCTACCGGATAACCGAAATGTTGCCATGGCATCATTTTCGTATTCGTTGTCGTGGCACCCCTTTCATTTCCGCCACGGTGACAAATGCTTCATAATATGCTCATGTCAACTCTTAATAAAAATTGCATAAAACTTGCTCATGTCATTCGCATCATGATAATAACATTTAAATGTTTATAATTATTGTTGCACCAAATTGATAAATGCATATGGGGATTTACCGGATTTGTTGTTTGTTATATCCGTCCCCATTTAAATTGTTTAGATGGTATAGTTTTGTTATGTATCACCTCTTGCCATGTTTAAACAACCTTTAATATTGTTGAGTACCTAACCGGGAGAGAACTAAATACTTGAATGTGGTGTTTCGTCAATATGCAACGGAGTTGCATATTGAGCTCCACTTAATCTGTAGGATTGTTTGTGCACTTTGCCATGCCATGCCATGTATCTTTAAACCGGACATGCATCATACTTGTTTGCACATCATGCCATGTCCATGTGTTGTTTATTTACTATGTTGTGTGCTTCTTTATGGTGTTGCTTCTTCGGGTTGGTTCCGTTAACGTCGCGTTTGTGAGGAACCGTTCGACTACGTCCGTTTATCTTCTTCATGGACTCATTCTTCTTCCTTGCGGGATTTCAGGCAAGATGACCATACCCTCGAAATCACTTCTATCTTTGCTTGCTAGTTGCTCGCTCTTTTGCTATGCCTATGCTGCGATACCTACCACTTGCTTATCATGCCTCCTATATTGTTGAACCAAGCCTCTAACCCACCTTGTCCTAGCAAACCGTTGTTTGGCTATGTTACCGCTTTGCTCAGCCCCTCTTATAGCATTGTTAGTTGCAGGTGAAGATTGAAGTTTGTTCCTTGTTGGAACATGGAGATGTTGTTCCTTGTTGGAACATGTTTACTTGTTGGGATATCACTATATATCTTATTTAATTAATTCATCTATATACTTGGTAAAGGGTGGAAGGCTCGGCCTTATGCCTAGTGTTTTGTTCCACTCTTGCCGCCCTAGTTTCCGTCATATCGGTGTTATGTTCCCGGATTTTGCGTTCCTCACGCGGTTGGGTTATAATGGGAACCCCTTGACAGTTCGCTTTGAATAAAACTCCTCCAGCAAGGCCCAACCTTGGTTTTACCATTCGCCACCCAGCTTTTTTCCCTTGGGAGTCGCGCATCCCGAGGGTCATCTTTATTTTAACCCCCCCGGCCAGTGCTTGTCTAAGTGTTGGTCCAAACTAGAGCCACTTGCGGCGCCACCTCGGGAAACTTGAGGGCTGGTTTTAGCTATACGTAGTGTTCATCCGGTGTTGCCCTGAGAACGAGATATGTGCAGCTCCTATCAGGATGTCGGCGCATCGGGCGGTCTTGCTAGTCTTGTTTTACCATTGTCGAGGATGTCTTGTTGTACTGGGATACCGAGTCTGATCGGAATGTCTCGGGAGGAGGTCTATTCCTTCGTTGACAGTGAGAGCTTGTCATGGGCTAAGTTGGGACACCCCTGCAGGGATTTGAACTTTCGAAAGTCGGGCCCGCGGTTATGGGCAGATGGGAATTTGTTAACGTCCGGTTGTAGAAAACCTGAAGTTAACCTTAATTTAAAATATATCAACAGCGTGTGTAACTGTGATGGTCTCTTTTCGGCGGAGTCCGGGAAGTGAACACGGTGTTGGAGTTATGCTTGAGTAGGTTGTTCTAGGATCACTTCTTGATCATAGTTTCTCGACCGTGCTTTGCCTTCTCTTCTCGCTCTCATTTGCGAATATGTTAGCCACCATATATGCTAGTCGCTTGATGCAGCTCCACCTCATACCTTTTACCTTACCCATAAGCTTAAATAGTCTTGATCGCGAGGGTGCGAGATTGCTGAGTCCCCGTGACTCACAGATACTTCCAAAACCAGCTTGCAGGTGCCGATGAGTCCGTGCAGATGACGCAACCAAGCTCAAGAGGAGCTCGGTGAAGATCTTGTCCTTTATGTTGATTTCGTTCTAGTTGATCAGTAGTGGAGCCCAGTTGGTGCCGATCGGGGACCGTGTCGCATTTGGGGTTCTTCTTTTATTTTGGTTCCGTAGTCGGACCTTGATTGTATCTGGATGATGTAATGATTTATTCATGTAATTGTGTGAAGTGGCGATTCTAAGCCAACTATGTATCTCTGTCCTTTATATATTACATGGGTTGTGTGAAGATTACCTCACTTGCGACATTGCTTTCAATGCGGTTATGCCTCTAAGTCGTGCTTCGACACGTGGGAGATATAGCCGCATCGAGGGCGTTACAAGTTGGTAATCAGAGCCCTTCCCCGACCTTAGGAGCCCCATTGCTTGATCGTTTTTAGCGGCCGAGTTGTGTCTAGAAAAATGTTTTGAGTCATTTAGGAATTATATATCGGAGAGTTAGGAATTCTTTTTACTTCCCAGTCTCCTCATCGCTCTGGTAAGGCATCCTGAAGTAGAATTTTGACTCTTCTCTTCTCAAATTTCACTAAAAAAAAATTTAGGATCACGCGGGTATCTTGGAATCGTTCCGATGGTTTTGTGATGAGAACATTGTCTTGGTGCCTCCTCTCAGGGGTTTTGTGGAAGTGTCCCGGGGAGTTGAGCTCCGAGGTGTTGTCGTCATAATTTTATCGTTGCAGTTCTGGAATACCTGAGTTTAGTACGCCGACATCGAAAATCTCTTTTATGCAGTTCGTTGGTGAGATAACCTCGACGCCACCCAGTACTGGGGCGGGAGTTCGGGAGTATCGCCATAACTTGTATAATGGATGCTTTTCGAAGGTGGAGGTAGATGATTTCCGAAGGTTTCTTGGTTATGTGTTGAAGGATGGATACAGCTGGATGTAGGATTTGCTAGTTTGGGTGAGATATTATGCTTCCCCTGTATCCCCAACACCTGATTGCATAATCGGAAAGGTTCGGGAGTTTCATAGGTGGGAATTCAAGTAGCTCTTAGGATATCTTTCCGACAGATGTATGATATGAAATTGGGGTTCGACGTCTAGTGGTCCGCATATTCACGGTCGATTTACAGTGGTCTCGTTGTGTCTTAAAGAGTCCTTGGCTATGCCGACTCGGGGACGCTTCGTATGTCATGTGCACTACCTTGTACATGATGGTGTTGTACGATCGAGCCCGTGTAGGCCCCACCACGAAAACTTCGGACGAAATCTCTATCATATGTTTGTTCTGGCTTATTCCGCAAGCCAATCCTTGTTTTGTTTTGAGTTGTGGTATTCGAGTTGCTTCAATGTCAAGTGTTGATTCCATACCTTCCCCAAATGGTGTTCTCATACTCCGATGTGGATACCAATCCTTCTTGATCATCAAGTGATAGAGGCGGGGTGTCCCGATCTTTCGATGAGATGATAACTATCGATTTGGTGGAGACGACTTTGACGATCCGACTACAAACGTGCAACGACGTTCTGCCTTAGCAATCGCTAAACCAACTCCGAGAGGTTATTGACCATGCCGGAACACGATCAACCTGACCACGAAGGTCTATTCCTGCAAGCAATCGAAGAACAAGCAAGAATATGATAAAAGCAATCTGAATATTGTGAGTATATATGAAGTATTGATAGATAAAGGTGGGGATCCGTAAGCGGTCTTGGTCTGGTCGTTGGACACAAACGAAGTACACGAAGTTGCAATGGCTAACTTTTAACTAAACAAATCCCAAGGAAAAGCTACTAGATGGATCTACTTATATAGGAGCAAGGGGTGGCGGCCAAGGAGGTGGGAGGACGTCCCAAGGCAGCCTAAAACTAAATCTAGGTCGTACAAGGCCAATGGGCCCAAGTGGAGGTGATGTAACACCTTTGGACTTGTAGTTTGACTCGGATTCTGCTGCAGCATCAGATTGTTTCGTCCACAACTCAACACTCCGGAAGAATTTGAAGGTGATTCCAATTGGGTTGGAAAGTGCACGAAATCTAGTTTCCAACAAAAAAAGAATCACCCAATTCGGAGTCCGTATGAAAAACTTGTGTGCGTTTTGAGTCAGGTATGTCTGTGCAGTCCGAATCTGAATCCAGAACGTGAGAGACTTGGACTCTATCTTCTCTTGGGCCAAAAGTGACGTGAGAGAACTTTTTGGACAGCAAATAAACATCTCTTTCTTCCTTATCTTCATATGTGGATTGTACAAATGTCCCATACACCTGCAATTAGACAAAACACAAAAGTGTGTGAAGTATTTTTGTTCTGGATAACATAAATAGATTATTGAATAGTTTGCACTAGAAATCACGTGACAAATATGCATATATGCAATATTTTTGGTCATATCCAAGGTAGTCATGTCCTCATCATCCTCCCCTTCTTGAAAATAAAGCCGTCCTCGGCGTTGCTTAATCTGAAATGTGGCTAACAAAAGAGACAAGGTGTACATGTTGTATATGTATATGTCATCCATTTTTACTTCCCTTGATTTTTGCATATATGACACATGAATAGATGAGTAACTTGCATAGTTCATAAAATCTAAAGCCAAAAAATAAGCACAAGAAGTAGAAGGCATGAAAATATTGCAACTCAGTTTGCACATATAAGTGAAGCTCTTATTCATTTCAAAAGATTGACAATGTTCATCATTAAACCATCCCAACATTGGTGAATAAACCTTACTTGCATCAAATTTACATGCTACAACATGCTTAAATAAGCAAACATGCAATAAGTCATTCAACACAGAATCATCACCAAGATTAGAGGTCATATCAAAATGATTAAACATTGGTTCTTTTGCATCAATAGTTAATTCAATGGGTGCACTCAAAATTGTTGGTATTTCAGTTGTTTGATCACATGGCAAAGTCAAATTATCAACGTAGTCCTCTAAAATAGGTGGTGTGATCAAAGTAGTGGGTAGCTCATCAGATGGTGCATTCAAATTGACAAGGCATTCATCATTCTCATGTAGAGATGGAAGATCAGTACCTTTGTCATTACCTCTTATGATCAACTCAGATGATGTAGCCACTCTCGGGGGCGATGTGTCACATGGTGGAGGTGATGTAGTCCTGACAACAACGGATGTGGTTGTCATAGTATGCCTAGTAGTTGAAGGAACAATATTTTTGGGTTTTGTTTCTTGTTCTACTAATCATGACAGGATCCACAGTCAATTCATGGGCTTTGTCGATCGCGGGAGACGTGCCACCACCTTTGCAAATACCACAACCGTCACGAGAGGTGCACAAACATCCAAATGCACATGATCAGGTTAATGTATCTATACCACCATTTAATGGCCGTTTTAAACCTGCTTTATATATTGAATGGGAGTTCGACATAAAAAATATATTTGCTTCCCATAATTTCGATGAACATAAAAAGGTTAAGGTTGCGGTTGGTTCTTTCACTGGTTATGCTTTGGTTTGGTGGAGTGAATATTGTCGGTTACACCCTGATTATATACCTACTACTTGGGATGATTTGAAACTTGCCATGCGACATACTTTCGTCCCTGCTTATTATACTCGTGACATGATTAAGAAGTTGCAACACTTAAAGCAAGGTAGTGAAACTGTAACAAAATATTATGATGATTTACAAACTACCTTGTTGCATTCCTCTTTAGAAGAAAGTGAAGATGATTTTATGGATAGATTTTGGGGAGGATTAAACCGTGATATTCAAGAGATACTAATTCATGAAGAGTGTTATCCTATGGACCATTTGTTTCATCTTGCTTGCAAAGCTGAACAGGAAATAAAACGACGTGTTGGCCACGAGAACAAGCGCACGGTGCACATTCCAAGAGTTGATATGATTGTTCCTTCAACTACTAGGCATACTATGACAACCACATCCGTTGTTGTCAGGACTACATCACCTCCACCATGTGACACATCGCCCCCGAGAGTGGCTACATCATCTGAGTTGATCATAAGAGGTAATGACAAAGGTACTGATCTTCCATCTCTACATGAGAATGATGAATGCCTTGTCAATTTGAATGCACCATCTGATGAGCTACCCACTACTTTGATCACACCACCTATTTTAGAGGACTACCTTGATAATTTGACTTTGCCATGTGATCAAACAACTGAAATACCAACAATTTTGAGTGCACCCATTGAATTAACTATTGATGCAAAAGAACCAATGTTTAATCATTTTGATATGACCTCTAATCTTGGTGATGATTCTGTGTTGAATGACTTATTGCATGTTTGCTTATTTAAGCATGTTGTAGCATGTAAATTTGATGCAAGTAAGGTTTATTCACCAATGTTGGGATGGTTTAATGATGAACATTGTCAATCTTTTGAAATGAATAAGAGCTTCACTTATATGTGCAAACTGAGTTGCAATATTTTCATGCCTTCTACTTCTTGTGCTTATTTTTTGGCTTTAGATTTTATGAACTATGCAAGTTACTCATCTATTCATGTGTCATATATGCAAAAATCAAGGGAAGTAAAAATGGATGACATATACATATACAACATGTACACCTTGTCTCTTTTGTTAGCCACATTTCAGATTAAGCAACGCCGAGGAC
The DNA here is from genome assembly GCF_018294505.1 of Triticum aestivum. Taxonomy (NCBI): domain Eukaryota; kingdom Viridiplantae; phylum Streptophyta; class Magnoliopsida; order Poales; family Poaceae; genus Triticum; species Triticum aestivum. The sequence goes on from NC_057809.1 coordinate 294,943,688, forward strand.
GGCTTTATTTTCAAGAAGGGGAGGATGATGAGGACATGACTACCTTGGATATGACCAAAAATATTGCATATATGCATATTTGTCAGGTGATTTCTAGTGCAAACTATTCAATAATCTATTTATGTTATCCAGAACAAAAATACTTCACACACTTTTGTGTTTTGTCTAATTGCAGGTGTATGGGACATTTGTACAATCCACATATGAAGATAAGGAAGAAAGAGATGTTTATTTGCTGTCCAAAAAGTTCTCTCACGTCACTTTTGGCCCAAGAGAAGATAGAGTCCAAGTGATAGAGGCAAAGGTGTCCCGTCTTTCGATGAGATGGTGGATTTCGCTTTGGTGGAAGTCGACTTTGACGATCCGACTACGAACGTGCGAGGACGTCGCGCCTTAGCAATCGCTAAACCAACTCCGAGAGGTTATTGACCACGCCGGAGCACGATCAACCTGACCACGAGGGTCTGTTTCCTGCGAGCAAACGAAGAACAAGCAAGAAACTGAGATTGCAATCTGGATATTGCGAATATAAGATGAAAGCTTTATTGATCAAGGTGGGGTTCTGTGACGCCTTTGTCTGGTCGTTGAACACAAACGAAGTACGCGAAGTTGCAGCTATGGCGAACTTTTAATCTAAACAAAACCCAAGGAAAAAGCTACTAGATGGATCTACTTATATAGGAGCAAGGGGTGGCGGCCAAGGAGGTGGGAGGACGTCCCAAGGCAGCCTAAAACTAACCCTAGGTCGTACAAGGCTCATGGGCCCAAGTGGAGGTGATGTAACACCTTTGGACTTGTAGTTTGACTCGGATTCTGCTGCAGCATCAGATTGTTTCGTCCACAACTCAACGCTCTGGACGAATTTGAAGGTGATTCCAATTGGGTTGGAAAGTGCACGAAATCTAGTTTCCAACAAAAAAAGAATCACCCAATTCGGAGTCCGTATGAAAAACTTGTGTGCGTTTTGAGTCAGGTATGTCTGTGCAGTCCGAATCTGAATCCAGAACGTGAGAGACTTGGACTCTATCTTCTCTTGGGCCAAAAGTGACGTGAGAGAACTTTTTGGACAGCAAATAAACATCTCTTTCTTCCTTATCTTCATATGTGGATTGTACAATTGTCCCATACACCTGCAATTAGACAAAACACAAAAGTGTGTGAAGTATTTTTGTTCTGGATAACATAAATAGATTATTGAATAGTTTGCACTAGAAATCACCTGACAAATATGCATATATGCAATATTTTTGGTCATATCCAAGGTAGTCATGTCCTCATCATCCTCCCCTTCTTGAAAATAAAGCCGTCCTCGGCGTTGCTTAATCTGAAATGTGGCTAACAAAAGAGACAAGGTGTACATGTTGTACATGTATATGTCATCCATTTTTACTTCCCTTGATTTTTGCATATATGACACATGAATAGATGCGTAACTTGCATAGTTCATAAAATCTAAAGCCAAAAAATTAGCACAAGAAGTAGAAGGCATGAAAATATTGCAACTCAGTTTGCACATATAAGTGAAGCTCTTATTCATTTCAAAAGATTGACAATGTTCATCATTAAACCATCCCAACATTGGTGAATAAACCTTACTTGCATCAAATTTACATGCTACAACATGCTTAAATAAGCAAACATGCAATAAGTCATTCGACACAGAATCATCACCAAGATTAGAGGTCATATCAAAATGATTAAACATTGGTTGTTTTGCATCAATAGTTAATTCAGTGGGTGCACTCAAAATTGCTGGTATTTCAGTTGTTTGATCACATGGCAAAGTCAAATTATCAATGTAGTCCTCTAAAATAGGTGGTGTGATCAAAGCAGTGGGTAGCTCATCAGATGGTGCATTCAAATTGACAAGGCATTCATCATTCTCATGTAGAGATGGAAGATCAGTACCTTTGTCATTACCTCTTATGATCAACTCAGATGATGTAGCCACTCTCGGGGGCGATGTGTCACATGGTGGAGGTGATGTAGTCCTGACAACAACGGATGTGGTTGTCATAGTATGCCTAGTAGTTGAAGGAACAATCATATCAACTCTTGGAATGTGCACCGTGCGCTTGTTCTCCTCGTGGCCAACACGTCGTTTTATTTCCTGTTCAGCTTTGCAAGCAAGATGAAACAAATGGTCCATAGGATAACACTCTTCATGAATTAGTATCTCTTCAATATCACGGTTTAATCCTCCCCAAAATCTATCCATAAAATCATCTTCACTTTCTTCTAAAGAGGAATGCAACAAGGTAGTTTGTAAATCATCATAATATTTTGTTACAGTTTCACTACCTTGTTTTAAGTGTTGCAACTTCTTAATCATGTCACGAGTATAATAAGCAGGGACGAAAGTATGTCGCATGGCAAGTTTCAAATCATCCCAAGTAGTAGGTATATAATCAGGGTGTAACCGACAATATTCACTCCACCAAACCAAAGCATAACCAGTGAAAGAACCAACCGCAACCTTAACCTTTTTATGTTCATCGAAATTATGGGAAGCAAATATATTTTTTATGTCGAACTCCCATTCAATATATAAAGCAGGTTTAAAACGGCCATTAAATGGTGGTATAGATACATTAACCTGATCATGTGCATTTGGATGTTTGCGCACCTCTCGTGATGGTTGTGGTATTTGCAAAGGTGGTGGCACGTCTCCCGCGATCGACAAAGCCCATGAATTGACTCTGGATCCTGTCATGATTAGTAGAACAAGAAACAAAACCCAAAAATAATGTTCCTATAACTACTAGGATGTGGTGGTAAAACGCTCACAGTAAAGCAAATATCAATGTCTTACAAGTTCTTACCATGCAGCAGGCGGTGATCGGCAACCAGCGGTGTCAAGTAACTCCGAATATTGAGTAAAGCGATTGCCAGGGGAGCGTACGTATACACGGTGTAGAAATATGTGGAGCTGGGTTGGCTATATATGGTAGCAAAAGATTAGCAATAATCAATTCAAAGATGCAATGTTGAATAAACGCTCAACGACGGTACTGTGCTGGTCCTAGGCTAGACCGAACTAGAGACGCGAGCCTAGAACACTAATGAGGTCACGTCGTAGCACAACTAGCATCAATGAAGGACACTAAGTAGCTCTAGACAGCAAGATATAAGTGAAGATCACAACGGCAGTAAAGATAATGAGGTGAAACAACAGCCAAGCAGGATATATCAACAACTTTGTCTCCAACTTTCCTCACCACTTGATAGAGGCGGGGTGTCCCGATCTTTCGATGAGATGATAACTATCGATTTGGTGGAGACGACTTTGACGATCCGACTACAAACGTGCACGACGTTGCGCCTTAGCAATCGCTAAACCAACTCCGAGAGGTTATTGATCACGCTGGAGCACAATCAACCTGACCACGAAGGTCTATTCCTGCAAGCAATTGAAGAACAAGCAAAATATGATAAAAGCAATCTGAATATTGCGAGTATATATGAAGTATTGATAAAGGTGGGGATCCGTAAGCGGTCTTGGTCTGGTCGTTGGACACAAACGAAGTACACGAAGTTGCAATGGCTAACTTTTAACTAGACAAATCCCAAGGAAAAGCTACTAGATGGATCTACTTATATAGGAGCAAGGGGTGGCGGCCAAGGAGGTGGGAAGACGTCCCAAGGCAGCCTAAAACTAAATCTAGGTCGTACAAAGCCAATGGGCCCAAGTGGAAGTGATGTAACACCTTTGGACTTGTAGTTTGACTCGGATTCTGCTGCAGCATCAGATTGTTTCGTCCACAACTCAACGCTCCGGACGAATTTGAAGGTGATTCCAATTGGGTTGGAAAGTGCACGAAATCTAGTTTCCAACAAAAAAAGAATCACCCAATTCGGAGTCCGTATGAAAAACTTGTGTGCGTTTTGAGTCAGGTATGTCTGTGCAGTCCGAATCTGAATCCAGAACGTGAGAGACTTGGACTCTATCTTCTCTTGGGCCAAAAGTGACGTGAGAGAACTTTTTGGACAGCAAATAAACATCTCTTTCTTCCTTATCTTCATATGTGGATTGTACAAATGTCCCATACACCTGCAATTAGACAAAACACAAAAGTGTGTGAAGTATTTTTGTTCTGGATAACATAAATAGATTATTGAATAGTTTGCACTAGAAATCACGTGACAAATATGCATATATGCAATATTTTTGGTCATATCCAAGGTAGTCATGTCCTCATCATCCTCCCCTTCTTGAAAATAAAGCCGTCCTCGGCGTTGCTTAATCTGAAATGTGGCTAACAAAAGAGACAAGGTGTACATGTTGTACATGTATATGTCATCCATTTTTACTTCCCTTGATTTTTGCATATATGACACATGAATAGATGCGTAACTTGCATAGTTCATAAAATCTAAAGCCAAAAAATTAGCACAAGAAGTAGAAGGCATGAAAATATTGCAACTCAGTTTGCACATATAAGTGAAGCTCTTATTCATTTCAAAAGATTGACAATGTTCATCATTAAACCATCCCAACATTGGTGAATAAACCTTACTTGCATCAAATTTACATGCTACAACATGCTTAAATAAGCAAACATGCAATAAGTCATTCGACACAGAATCATCACCAAGATTAGAGGTCATATCAAAATGATTAAACATTGGTTCTTTTGCATCAATAGTTAATTCAATGGGTGCACTCAAAATTGCTGGTATTTCAGTTGTTTGATCACATGGCAAAGTCAAATTATCAACGTAGTCCTCTAAAATAGGTGGTGTGATCAAAGCAGTGGGTAGCTCATCAGATGGTGCATTCAAATTGACAAGGCATTCATCATTCTCATGTAGAGATGGAAGATCAGTACCTTTGTCATTACCTCTTATGATCAACTTAGATGATGTAGCCACTCTCGGGGGCGATGTGTCACATGGTGGAGGTGATGTAGTCCTGACAACAACGGATGTGGTTGTCATAGTATGCCTAGTAGTTGAAGGAACAATCATATCAACTCTTGGAATGTGCACCGTGCGCTTGTTCTCCTCGTGGCCAACACGTCGTTTTATTTCCTGTTCAGCTTTGCAAGCAAGATGAAACAAATGGTCCATAGGATAACACTCTTCATGAATTAGTATCTCTTGAATATCACGGTTTAATCCTCCCCAAAATCTATCCATAAAATCATCTTCACTTTCTTCTAAAGAGGAATGCAACAAGGTAGTTTGTAAATCATCATAATATTTTGTTACAGTTTCACTACCTTGTTTTAAGTGTTGCAACTTCTTAATCATGTCACGAGTATAATAAGCAGGGACGAAGGTATGTCGCATGGCAAGTTTCAAATCATCCCAAGTAGTAGGTATATAATCAGGGTGTAACCGACAATATTCACTCCACCAAACCAAAGCATAACCAGTGAAAGAACCAACCGCAACCTTAACCTTTTTATGTTCATTGAAATTATGGGAAGCAAATATATTTTTTATGTCGAACTCCCATTCAATATATAAAGCAGGTTTAAAACGGCCATTAAATGGTGGTATAGATACATTAACCTGATCATGTGCATTTGGATGTTTGTGCACCTCTCGTGACGGTTGTGGTATTTGCAAAGGTGGTGGCACGTCTCCCGCGATCGACAAAGCCCATGAATTGACTCTGGATCCTGTCATGATTAGTAGAACAAGAAACAAAACCCAAAAATAATGTTCCTATAACTACTAGGATGTGGTGGTAAAACGCTCACAGTAAAGCAAATATCAATGTCTTACAAGTTATTACCATGCAGCAGGCGGTGATCGGCAACCAGCGGTGTCAAGTAACTCCGAATATTGAGTAAAGCGATTGCCAGGGGAGCGTACGTATACACGGTGTAGAAATATGTGGAGCTGGGTTGGCTATATATGGTAGCAAAAGATTAGCAATAATCAATTCAAAGATGCAATGTTGAATAAACGCTCAACGACGGTACTGTGCTGGTCCTAGGCTAGACCGGACTAGAGACACGAGCCTAGAACACTAATGAGGTCACAGCGTAGCACAACTAGCATCAATGAAGGATACTAAGTAGCTCTTGACAGCAAGATATAAGTGAAGATCACAACGGCAGTGAAGATAATGAGGTGAAACAACTGCCAAGCAGGATATACAACAACTCTCTCTCCAACTTTCCTCTTGAAAAGTTTGAGACAATTTTCTGATAAATTCTTTCAAAGAATGCTACTAACTCAAGCTTTCCAATGCAAAAAGAATCACTCAATTCCGAGTTGATATGAGGAGTCAAAGAATTCTAAAACTGGCCTGAAAAATTGGAACAAGTTGTGTTCACGAACTTCGGAGGGCAAAAAGACCTATTTAGAAGCCGATTTTGAGGTGTCAAATATTGAACTAGCTTCTGCAACTATTTAGATGCGGCTCGTCGCTATCTTCAATTTGAGTACTCACGGAGCCAAAACGGACTTCGTATGAGGAAGATACACCTGTTTTACTGAACAGTGCACAAAACAGATTCCAATCCGAATTCAGGTACGAGATTGATTCTAGATAGATCCAATTTTTTTTTCTTCTATCTTTTTTTTTCTTTTTTTTTCTTTCCTTTTTTTCTCTTTTTTTCTATCTTTTTTTTCTTTCCAAGACAAACTAGATAAGATGCAGATTGGATCAGGCGAAGATGTGAGTGACCTCAACTATGATTATGACAATGAACAGTGCGTAGCACGTGGTGGAAATTAATAGATGTGATGGTGGACAGCGGAAGGAATAATGATGCAGCGGCGGCGTGACTAATGTGAACAGAACTCGAAACTCTAAAGGAACTAGACGCTAAGACCAGCAACTGACACGACGATGCAACCGATAATTCAACTATGCAATCAATGAAAAGAAAATTGCAAAGGCTCAGACTGGCTTGGACCAAGGATGAATAGATCTAACTTTTTTTTTGTGGCTTTTTCTTGGACAATAGGTAAGAAAGTAAATCTAATCTAGGAAAACTGGAAATTCTCACCGAGCAACCTGAAAACTGATACCACTTGATAGAGGCGGGGTGTCCCGATCTTTCGATGAGATGATAACTATCGATTTGGTGGAGACGACTTTGACGATCCGACTACAAACGTGCAACGACGTTCTGCCTTAGCAATCGCTAAACCAACTCCGAGAGGTTATTGACCACGCCGGAACACGATCAACCTGACCACGAAGGTCTATTCCTGCAAGCAATCGAAGAACAAGCAAGAATATGATAAAAGCAATCTGAATATTGTGAGTATATATGAAGTATTGATAGATAAAGGTGGGGATCCGTAAGCGGTCTTGGTCTGGTCGTTGGACACAAACGAAGTACACGAAGTTGCAATGGCTAACTTTTAACTAAACAAATCCCAAGGAAAAGCTACTAGATGGATCTACTTATATAGGAGCAAGGGGTGGCGGCCAAGGAGGTGGGAGGACGT